>NC_142012.1:16860166-17160166 GCF_049901735.1 Notechis scutatus | reverse complement strand
ATATTTTCATTCCATATGCCTCCTCCAAATTATTTGAAGCAAAAATTATATAAGTAAAACTGCTTTGCTAATAAAATTAAAAATGGAGACCAAAGGGGAATGAACTGTAATTAAAAGATTCTTCAAGATTATTTGCTGCTGTGTTGCTTTTTCAGCCAATACTATATCCTATATGTTTAAGTACCATTGATCCAATGAAAGTTGTAGGTTCAATGTTTTGCTATAGCGTATCTTGTGACTGAGAAGAAAGTTACACCGGTTGAATCACACCACTGGGTCTGATCACACAAAAATGGGCAATCAGCAGTGCTCAGATAACTGCCCACAGCATAATCAGTCTGTCAGGATTCCAGCAGTTACCCCAATTAAATCATGATTCTTGAGCCAAACTTCCAAAACTTCAAAAGGATTTATTGGGAGGTAACATGTCCAGCACTGCCTGAGTGTAGCCAACTCTGAGACACATAATTCATTGTCACCCTGCCTTGACCCTGGTTTTCCCCCAACCCCCTGGGTGTATCATAATTCACATTATCCAATGAGACATTTCTATGGTCTTTAGAGTTGTCACAGTCAGCTATTTCTACCTTCTTGGCTGTTCCATTTTGTTCTTCATTCTTAGTTTTTCTATTCTCTTCTTCCTCTTTGCACTTCTCAATTAACCTCCCATGCAAAACTTGCGGGTTCATTTGCTCAATGTTTGCCCAAGGGAACAAATAGTATATTCAGAATGACAAACCGTAACTTATTCATAGCAGTCAATGAATCCAAAGTATAAGTTCCAGTATATCAAAGTTACGCAAAAGAGGAGAGTAGTGTTAGATACTAGGCTAAGACACAGCTGTGTTGTCTTCATTCAATATATATAGAATAAAAGTTAAACATTCAACATACATTGATTAAATGCTGAACAAAGCATTGCCTTTATTCAATATGCTAAATCTTGAATTATGATTTGCAAATCAATATTTACTGAGCTTTCATAAATGTGCTATGCCAAAACCAAACAAACCCGGCTACAGTTCCAAGTTTTGGAGGACTCAAAAACAACTTGATAGCACATAATCAATCAATACAGAGCAGTGGTGGGATTCAATTATTTTTACTACCGCTTCTGTGGGCGTGGCTGGGTGGGCACGGCAGGGGAAGTATACTGTAAAATCTCCAGTCAGAGGTGGGATTTGCTGGTTCTCCAAACTGCTCAAAATTTCCGCAAAATTTCTCTAGAACTGGTCAGAACCTGCTGAATACCAACTCTGATACAAAGGGAAGAAACTATTTGCCCAATCTCAGCTGCTAAGTACATAACCACCAGGAAAGTGCCTTTAAATATGATGCTTTTACAAATTCATTTTTTTTTTATAAATCAGAGAAAAAGCAAAAAGAAAACTCTTCAAAAGAAAAAAGTCCAATTGCCTCCTGAAAAAGCACCTTTGGGACAACCATGACCTGAATGACTGAGAATCTCTACAGACTAGCTATACTATTTGGGATGAACACCCTTGGAATGGTGTGGGAGTAGGAATGGATTTCCAGAGGAAAAATTGCAGACTACAGGAACCATTTGCACTTTTCAGGTGACCCTGAGGACACAGATAAACCTCCAAGTGCTTCAGCGACCCACTAAAAGGATGCAAATGATCAGCTGTCTGCAAGGAGTATAAATCCTTCCATTCCCCACTATCCTGTCAGAGCTGACGAAGCTTTTTGGATGACAAGTGAAACGTCTTCAAAAGAAAAAAACAAAAAAGTCCAGTTGCCTCCTGAAAAAGCACCTTTGGGACAACCATGACTTGGATGACTGAGAAGCTCTACAGACTTTCAGAAAAAAAGCAGTCTATAGTTCAATTCCCTGCAACTGACTGCTTTGATTTTCCCACGGGAAGAAATTCCAATGGTGCTATCCTGAGTGTCTCTATGTTAGGTCCCTCCACACAAATCTCTAAACTAGAGTAGAAGGTGAAGTTGTTAGAAATAGAATCCACAAGGTGAAATATATTCTTTCAGTCTTCTCTGTGACTTCAGAGGAGACTATCAGCTTTCATACTTTTGCAATGGTATCAGGACCTTGTCTTCTGTTTAATAAAGAGATTTCATAAACACTGATTTTTTATCTCTTCATTTAACTGCCTTATCTTTTGGCATTTTTGTTGTAGACTACACTGGGAGATTTTAAAAAACCTAGAGGATAATAGCAGTGTTTGCGCTGCCAAGTAAACAATTTGGAGTTATATATAAAATTATCAGAAGTTCAACATTATTCAAAGAAGACTATTAAATGACCAGGATGTACTTCAAATCTGAAACTGTCATTTTATTTCAATATATATGGTGTACCTGTGCACAAATATCAAATAAAGAAGGGATTCAGAGTATTTAAACATGATTCATATTGTCAAATCTTTAATAAGAACTATCACATCTATTTAAATTACTATGAATATAAGAACACAGATATAAGACATTGAATTATATCAAGGCAATCTATAGATTTGTCTACCAATATCAGTATTGTAACATTTATCCAGAATGACTCTCCAGAAAGAAGTAAACCTGCCTCAGAAATCCTTTCAGTTTTAAATAAAAAAAAGTCAAAAATGGAAACTCTACATCAGGGGTGTCAAACTCGCATCATCATGGCAGCGTCACATGACATATAACAACTTTTTCCCCCTTCGCTAAACCCAGGATGGACATGGCCAGAGCATGACGCATCCAGCCCGTGGCCCGCAAGTTTGACAGTCCTGCACTACATGGATATTTTGAATGCTTCAGGTAAGTGTCAGAGGGCATAATTTTAGATCTTGGGAACAACTAAAAACAAAAGCCTATGTTTATTTAATTCAAATAGGGAACTTATTCAGAATGTCATTCATCTCAGAACAGAGTGGTCATGCTGGCTCACAAGACAGAAAGTTCATTCTATGATATAAAAGACATGGCCATATAAAACCTTCTTAAATCAAAGTCAGACTCTGAAATAGCTGGAGTAATTGTCATGTATTATGTTTTCATGTCTTCATCTACGTTACTGGTTATGAATTTATGGAGAGAAAGATACATGTACTAGATTATACAATCCTCCATTAACTGCTTCTAATTTTTTTATTTATTATTGCTAGCCTAGATTCCCATCTGTCTTGAGTTATATTATTGTATTATGTGGCCTTGGGGACATGATGTTCAGAATAGCACACCTTCACTTTAGATTCATTTGAGTGACAAGGAATAAACCTAGCTTGGTCCTTGAATATTTATATCTATGTGAATCACTGATGGGATTTATGTTTCATACAATTAAACTTTGAAAAGCAAACAATTATTCTGCTTTTACATCTGCATTTCAGAAAGGCAAGCAGGATTGTCACAAATGACATTCAAACGAGCAAATAGTCAAATAACTGTATTTAAATGAAAGGCAAATTCAGCCTAGCTGCATTCGGAAGCTGGAAAGTAGCTTCCAGAACGGCCAACACAAGACCCATTTGGCAAACCAGGGTAAGCATTTATAATTTAATCTCAAGGTACTTTCATTTAGTGCGCACGCACACACACACAAAATGTGCAAAGTGGAAATGACAAAACAGCAGGGAATTTCACTTGACTGTTTTCCCCTCTCCCCCTTCATAGTTATACTTTTGTTTAAAAGAACTGTCAAATGAACACAACCACTATTTCCAAATTGCAAGCTTAATTGGAAGACCACAAAATACATTTACTTGTCCTTTTCTGATAGCCTCTGGCTCCCTTGGGCTACAATTCCCAAGTTTATTGACCACTATCTCCAATGACAAGAATGAAAGCAGTTGTAACCCAATATTTCATGGGTGTCAAAAATAGCAATGTAGATTACACACACACACACATATACACACACACACATACACAAACAGGGAGGGAGGGAAGGAGGGAGAGAGGGAGGGAGGGAGAGGGAAGAAGGGATGAAGGGAGAGACAGTTGTATTTAAACATGCTTGTACCAAACTGTACCAGAGGACAGCAAAAAGAGACAGGAACATATTCATACATACTGTACATACAATCGACCCAAATTTGATTTCTCTGGATTAAAAAGCTGTGTGTTGTTCCAGTCTACTTAAACAAATAAATTGTGCTTATATGAGCTGTGGTGGTGCAGTGGTTAGAATGCAGTACTGCAGACTACTTCTGCTGACTGCCAGCTGACTGCAATTTGGCAGTTCAAATCTCATCAGACTCAAGGTTGATTCAGCCTTCCATCCTCCTGAGGTGGGTAAAATGAGGACCCAGATTGTTGGGGGCAATATGCTGACTCTGTAAACCTCTTACAGAGGGCTGTAGAGCACTGTAAAACTGTATATAAATCTAACTGCTGTTGCTATTGCTATTATTCCTATTATAAGATGGTTTTAGCTTCACAAACTACTATATATTCAGTTCTTTAAGTCTTCTACTAGCTTCTCTCTTATTCATAGTGCTGGAACAAATTATTGTTTTACAGCGTACTTCTTTATATAGCAGTTTCACTCTTGGCTTGCCTTAACGGAGAGAAGAAGGATCATTTTACCATGTTTGGTGGACATGGAAAAAGTATTCAAATTCTGGATTCAATGATTCTGGGGATTATAAAGATTAATATACAATTCAGATCCAAAATTTTTATTTTGAGATTAATGGACAAACAGCTGTAAAAAAATAGTGACAGAACTTTGTTCTTGTACAAAATAACTGCAGTGAGATTATTGTTTGCACCATGATGGAAAGATTTGATGCTACCTATAACAGAAAAGCCATGGGGCCAGCTCCTGTTATTTGCCCCAGCTCCTGCCCACCTAGAAGTTCAAAAGCATTCAAATGCAAGTAGATTAATAGGTACCACTTCTGTGAGAAGGTAATAGTTTTCCGTGCACCTTTGGCGTATAGTCATGCAGGCCACATCACCACAGACATTGTCTTTAGACAATGCTGGCTCTCTCAGCCAAGAAAAGGAGATGTGCCCTTGAGCCGGGGTCCCCAACCCCCAGTCCTTGGACTGGCATTAGTCTGTGACATACCAAAAACCAGGTCATGCAAACAAGCAAAGCACCATCCATGGAATGCAGGCAGCACATGAAACCACACCCCCTCCAGTTCACAAAAAAGCCTGTCTGCACAGAACCAATCCCTGGTGCAAAAGGTTGGGGGCTGTGCTGGTTTTCAAACATTTTTACTACTGGTTCTGTGGGCATGGCTTGGTGGGTGTGGCAGGGGAAGGTTACTGCAAGATCCCATTCCCTCCCCACTCCAATAACCTGCTCTCCAGCTCTGTTTTCTTGTGCAGAGCAATCAAAGAAGACCCAGCCGATCAGCTGGGAGTCCAATCAGCTGGGACTTGGGAGGCAGCAAATAGATGGGGGTGGGGCTAACCAGAGGTGGTATTTACCTATTCTCTGAACTACTCAAAATTTCTGCTACCAGTTCTCTAGAACCTGTCAGAACTGGCTGAATGCTACTTTTGGTTGGGGGCCACTGCTCTAGAGTTGGGCACAACTGACAGAGAAACCTATACCTTTATAATAAAAGAATGGTTGGTGAAGGTGATGAACACAATAAGTGGAAATTTATTATAGGCATTTTTTGTAAAAGCAAATATCAATTTATGATTTATGGTTTTCATGACTAAACAGTATAGAGTGTATAAAGAAGAGACCAGGAGGTAAATTTAAAATTGTACTTATTGCAGTAATTTCTTAAAAAAGATCAGGAACCACTTCTTCATATTTGTCTAAATACTTTCTTACATGAAGACAAGAAATAATCTGCCATTTAGATGAAGAAGCTTCTTGGATGAGAAGTGAAATGTCTTCAAAGAGAAACCAGAAAGTTCAGTTGCCTCTTGAAAAAGCACCTTTGGGACAACCAGGACCTGGATGACTGAGAATCTCCATAGACTGTCATTTAGATGCCACATCTCTGAACAAAATATTCACTGCAGAAAGAAACATAGCACCAAAGTAATCAGACCATGAGTGGAGTGCAAATACTGCACAATAGAAATAAGGACTTCTGATGTCTTGGAGGATGACCAGTTGATATTAAAATATTACCTGCATCATAGTGTCATTGGGCAAATGACATGAATTACATGTTTGTGTTACATTGCAACCGTGCAAATGTGTCATCTGCCTCATTTGTGATGATGTTATGGGACCACGAGGACACTTAACTTGTATGGTAGAGAACTCTTGTGAACCTGAGGATCTCCAACTTTTGTTGATCTGAAACTATCTGCAGTTCATAAGTAACATTTGGGGGGCTTCAATTCCCCCTCTCTAACCCAGAGGCTTAATATTTAACAAGAAAATGTCACAAGAGCATTTTACTAGACTGATCCTCTTTCTCTGTCAATTTTGATTTCTCTCCATTTCTTGGTTGAGTTCATCCCATTTCCATTTAGCTTGCAGGGGGGGAAAAGAGTGTATTCATTTTTCTTCCTATAAGATTTTCTATTCCCTTGTATTTGCACCTCCATGAGTCTCATTCCCTCAACCCCTGCCAAAATAAATGTTTCTCCTAAGTCTGAAAATTATTTTGCGCATCTACAGCTCAGATGCTTTAACTGAAACTCTTAACTGATCAGAATTGAGCTTGTTTTAGCACTGTCAACTTTCAAGCGTCCCTAGTGGAGAAACTCTTACAGCTATCTATTTGAATTTGGTAAGATTTATTTCCACTGAAGGAGCAACTACAGCAGCAAATGTAATTTAATGCTTGTAAAAGTCATGATCTCTTTTCATGAAAAAAAGTACCTCAGATACTGGTACTATTTGTCTCATTTTTTCCTCTGCTTGCAAACAGTGTCGACAGTTTCAAGAGGATATTTGCACACATCTTGCCATCTCTAGTTTCTCCTTTGTTGCCAGTCAACCATAGGATCTGCAAGGAATTTTACCAAA
This sequence comes from Notechis scutatus, assembly GCF_049901735.1. Classification (NCBI taxonomy): domain Eukaryota; kingdom Metazoa; phylum Chordata; class Lepidosauria; order Squamata; family Elapidae; genus Notechis; species Notechis scutatus. The sequence continues at coordinate 17,153,253 of NC_142012.1, read as the reverse complement.
AATGACTGTTGTGAGTTGGCAGAGTTCATAGCCTCATCATCTGTATGCAAAAGAGGGTCAGGGAAATGCCAGTTGCCAGCTGCATGCCTGCAGAAGATGGATATTTGTTTCTTTCATTGATCTCCGAGTTTAACCCGCATAATTGCTTGCCCATGAATTTCTAGAAAGCATGCATTTCATCATGTAAAGGTCGTGCAAGATCCCAGATCGATTTTGAAATTTAAAATAGTATATTAGTGCATTTCATTTTGACAATCTGTAATCTTCATGACTTGAGGTGGCACTTTAAAAGTCACTAAGTATATCTGATGAGGCCAACATTCCTCTATATAGTACTAAAACACTTGTTGCGCTGGTCTCTTTGTGCATTAAACCGCAACAATTTTCATATCAATGTACCTAAAATTTGCTAACTTAAAGAATGTATTTTTTAAAAATCCAGGACCTATTATATCGGTGGAATTGAAATTTTCATAATGTTTAGACCTGCTTATTCAAAGAGTTGTGTCCATTACAGAATCCCCAAGGTCACATAATCATGATATCTGAACAGGGGTGGGATTCAATTTTTTTAACAATTGGTTCTGTGGATGTGGCTTAGTTGGTGGGCGTGGCTTGGTGGTCATGTGACTGGCTGGGCATGGCCAACTCAACATCACTCACATTGAGGCACGCATCTCCTCGCCTGGCCTCTCATGACTGTGGGGATGCTGCAACAGTCGTAAGTGTGAAAAACGGTCATAAGTCACTTTTTTGCAGTGCCATTGGAACTTTGAATGGTCACTCCACACAAGCAAAGTACTAGCAAAGGAGGGGGAAAAAACTCTAGAGAAGTTCCTGAGACAAGAAGTATAATCCTGCCAAGAATGTAATAAGGGTTAATGGAGAGGCAGTTTCTGTAAGCAACACCAAAATGTTTCCTTCCTGCCTTCCTTACAGGATTAGGCCAGTAATTTCTTTTAACAACCAGTTCTCCAAACTGCTTAGAATGTTATCAACCGGTTCTAGCAAATAGGTGCGAACTGGTAGAATCCCATCCCTGTATCTGATCCTTCCTGCTGGCTTTCCATAAGAGAAGTCAATGGGGAAGCCAGCAGGAAGTCAGAAGTCACTCCCACTGCTTTTTTGCCCCATTCTCTTTCTCTGTTCTGGTAAAGAAATAATGATTTCTTATTGCAGTTAATTTGCAATGTATATGTATATATGTATATATATGCATACACACACACACACACACACACACATATTTTGGTGATATCAGATTAATAGTACCTTTCTTTTAAAGAATGACCCAACAGGTCACAAGTTATCTAGTATCTATTGTATTTTGGTGATAGAAAGCATCTGAGAAACTATTGCCTGACTTCAGGTGATTCACATTTTGTGCTAATTTTATACAACAAAAATAGATTCTTAATTCCATCCACCTTATACATTTTCTTCCCCTTCTTCTATTTCTGCCGACATTGCCATTCATATCTTTTTCTGGTTTGATTGGATATTAATTCTCAATTTAAACTGGGGGAGGGGACAACCAAGATAAAGTGATATTGAGAATACCTTCCGGCACACTTCTTAAACCATTCGATCATTCCAACTCATTACCTTGATTCTCTCACTGAAGCTGTTTGCAGGGATGAGGAAGGAAGAAGGTAAGAAACTATTCTCCAGGAAGAAAGACAAATAAAAAAAATACATAATTTATCTCAAGTGTCTCATATGGTTATTAAGCTATATTCCAGAATTCAAAGACTGGAAAAAGCTATTTCTAAACTATGAAAAATTAAAAGACAGGACCACTAGTGAGGTTTGACAGAGTTTCTAACCCTTCTCTCCTATATTAACATGTCTACAATTTTAAAATATTTTGTTAATATTCTTATGTCGGTAGACAAAAAAGCCACTCTTGTATGAGCCTCCATCAGTATGTCAGATCAGGAAGGAGAAGGAGGAGGGGGAGGGGGAGGGGGAGGAGGAGGGAGGAGGAGGAGGAGGAGGGAGGAGGAAGAGGGAGGGGGAGGAGGAGGAGGAGGAGGAGGAGGAGGAGGAGGAGGGGGAGGAGGAGGAGGAGGAGGAGAAGAAGAAGAAGAAGAAGAAGAAGAAGAAGAAGAAGAAGAAGAAGAAGAAGAAGAAGAAGAAGAAGAAGAAGAAGAAGAAGAAGAAGAAGAAGAAGAAGAAGAAGAAGAAGAAGAAGAAGAAGAAGAAGAAGAAGAAGAAGAAGAAGAAGAAGAGTTGAGGTTGACCCTAGATGAGACAAAGATAAAGGTTTTCACAAAATTAATATTGATCTTCTACATTAATTGATAAACATAAATCTGGATGAAAATTGACAATACTTTCTGGAACTGCTGAATCTGCAGCAGAACTTAATTGATTAAATTTGTACCCAGCCACAATCCACAGAGAAATTAAAACAAACATAAAACATAAGAATAATATGAAGCACACACATCCAAACATCTTCTGGAAAACAACTTTGAGAAGACTATTATAGTAAAGTTGACCTGATGTCTGCTGGGATGCAGGACCCAAAGGTTCCATTCTGCTAATGGGACGAAACACCTTCAAGATTGGCCCTACTCTTTCCTCTTAAACGTGGGACATTGCCAACTGCCTCACCCAGCCAGAGTAAATTCTACTAGTAGGAAAGTGTGATCCTAGAGGTAACTTGGTGCAAAGTCATATGTATCAGCCTTGTGAGGGAGTCCAGACAAGAAGCACACCCAGCAGTATTAGCCCTGTCTTTATTGTATGATTACAATACAATTAATAGAATCTTGCAGTTGGAAGATAATGGACACTGCAAATGGAGCTGAGCTGGGTGTCCTGCAGTGAGGAGGAGTGCTGGAGGAGTAAGACCTCCTTAAAAAACCTTGGTCCAGCTGGCCTGGCTGGTAGCACCTCATAACGGCCCCTTTCCAGGGTTACAGGAAAAGATGCTCAACAGCTTTGAAGGCGGAAGAGGACTTTAGGCCCCAACAGCAGATAAAACAATAGAACCATCTTCTAGGAAAAGGGAAACTCTGATTTCAAACCTCCACCGCCTTGTGGCTATATCTTCAGGAGTCACCTCGAGGCAAAATCCAGAGCCAGAATCCCAGAAGCAACTCGTGACTGAGTACAACCACTTTCTGGTAACTCCTGAGATGCAGCTGGAACTAATCGTATCAGCTCTGCCATTCCACTAGACTATTTCAGTGATGTGGAGAGGGGGGAATCTGCTGCTTGGGTAACAGTTTATCCTCCATATTAAATTACCCAGGCTTCGTGCTCTGGAGAGGACACTCCAGCTTTGAAACAACAGGGGAAGTGGCAGTTACCAGTTTCATAGCACGATACCATAGTCTCTTGAGACTGAAGGATGCCAATTCAATAGAATCTTGCAAATCTGAAAATACAACTATTCCTCTCACTTTACAATCTAAGAAACTAGGTAGGGTCCCTCCTGGGATGTTTGCAATGTCCCTATTGCTTCTACAGGTTGCGTCTTATCTGACCATTTCCTGGTCTGTGACTCTATTTCCATACCCATATGTCATGTTCACATAAATTGCTTCCAGATGCTTACTGACTATCAAGGAATAGCACTGGTATAGAAATAATAACAGCACTTAGACTTATATACCGCTTCATAATACTTTATCGCCCTCTCTAAATGGTTTACAGAGTTGGCATATTGCCCCCAACAATCTGGATTTTACTGACCTTGGAAGGAAGGAAGGCTGAGTCAACCTTGAGCCCGTCAGGGTCGAACTCCTGGCTGTGGGCAGAGTTTGCCTGCAACACTCTGCAATACTAACCACTGCACTACCACAGCTTAATCTTAGTCGACAGCTACCTGTGCTCCTGTTTATCCAAGGAGGAAGTAATTCTGGAAACCATGATTAGATTTTCTATTTAGTATTACAGGAAATCTATAATATTAAAAAATAATAAGAGTGTGTTTCTTTCATCACACCTGCAATATGTTCTATAAGAGGTCCATAGGCATAACTTTGCGAGTTTCTCATAAGGATGTGCTTGATTCAAGATGGACAGTGACTAATATTTATATGTATGAATATAATAGGGCAGAGTTGTCAAACTCGATTTCATTGAGGGCCACATGAGGGTTGTGTTTGACATTGGGGGATTAGGGTGGGCATGGCCAGGGTGGGCATGGCCAGCTCAACATCACTCATATTGGGGGTGCCTGTGGAGGTCCGAGCACTCTGCCAGTGAAAATGGGCTCTTGAGCTCCATTTTTGGTTGCGACAGCCTCCTGCAACCCTCTGCCAGCAAAAACGGAGCTTGGGAGGGCCACACATAGCCCTCCCGAGTTCCGTTTTCACTGGTAGAGGCACTGAAGGCTGGTCCTTTGCTGTTTGCAGGGCAGCCCCTTGGGCCAGATTTAAGCACCCTGTAAGCCAGGTCCGGCCCTGGGCCTTGAGTTTGACACCCCTGTGTTAGGGTGCAAGGTACATACATATGTATGTGTATAGCATATTTATAAGTGTGTTATGTAGGTGTAAACTTTTGAGAGCAGGCAACAGATTTTTCATTTTTAATGTGTGCCAGAGTGCCCACAGGGAAAAAATGACAATAAAGGTTATCTTGACCACTCTAAGAACAGAATGCAAGGTTGGACAAAACTCCTTGAGTTTTGGAAGGGTCTTTTACTGAACTTAAATGATTTAATTAGGTCATCATCCATATAGTTTTCCAAATTAAGTGGTACACCTGCTGTGTGCCATTACCTGCCTGGTGAGAAGAAAGAACTTGTGCCTTTTCACGACTGACATTGAAAATGCAAAAATCTTCCTTTGTCTGCTGCAAATCCTTTTGCGGTGGATTCAATAACATTCTTTGTTCGCTTAATATATAGAAAGCTTATGCTTTCCAAATGTACAATTTTGTTTTCTTACGCTTCAAAATAAATTGAAGCTATCTCCTACAGAGGACTGTAAACATTCAGATTGTAATCCAAGAAAAAGATGACACAGATGAGAACACTGTGTCTGTCCACTTTTTCAAAGGACTTGTGTTATTTCTCACATTCTGTATGATTAAAGCAGAAGAAGAAGATATATTCATCTGTGAAAAACAATTATGCAAATTCCTTAGGTTTTGTAACGATTCGTTTTCTTCAAATTCCATTCCATTATAATTGTACTACTTCCTGTAAACACATAGATATTGTCAAATAAGAACAAACTGTTATGGCTGTCAGCAGAAAATGTTTTAATTTTACCCCGATAGAAACAAAGATTTATTTTACCTCAATACTGCGCCTGAACACAAAGAGATACAAAAAGTGGGCTCAATGTATATAGTACAAAAATGAGCACATCTAACAAATACAGTACAGTGGAACCTCGGGTTGAGACTTTAATCCATTCTAGGACTACGGTCATAACCCAATTTGGCTGTAGCTGGAAGCGTGACCAACTGTGCATGTGTGGACCCAAAAAATGGTGCAGAAAGGGAAAGTGCTACAGCACATGGCTGTGCTTGGTCACCATCTGAAGATGTGTTTGCGACCTGAAGCAAGACTTTTCTGAAAATTCAGATTGTCACCCGATTTGGACAGAAGCATGCACAATCTGTACTTCAATTTTAAATAGGTGTATGGGTAATTCCTTGTTGTGAATGAAGAACTGGAGGTCTAAATATTAATTTGCAAGTGGCCTTTCTACTCTTCTATTTTATTATTATCACACACTAACTGTATGTCTAACTGAAACTCTTTTGTTCTTATTCTCACATATTTCATTTACCCCATTATTGTCAAGAAAACTGCATGATGTATCCATTCAGTAAACTTGATTTGAGAAATCTTTACTCCATAGGTAATACAGTATCTTCAACCTCACAGTTAACATCATGTAACAAATCCTGGCTGAATTAAATAGTATTGGACCTGGTTAATATTTGGATGGAGGACCAGCAGGTCTATAAAATATTCAATAATGTAAATTCAATAATCATAACAACATCTGCCTATACAGGTCCTTGGAAGGACTCAATAGGTAGATAAAAACGCCAAAGCCAATATAAACATCTGGCTGACTATGCAACCAACCATCATTATAGTAATCAAAAATCTTAGAAGGATGAATGCCAAATCACTTCTATACAAAGCCAAGAAAACTTGCATGTAGTTCCTGCCTAAGCAGGGGGTTGGAATGGAAGACCTCCAAGGTCCTTCCAACTCTGTTATTCTATTCTAGCCACCTATTCTAGTGCTTCATTTACATCTATATAAATGTATATTCATATAAATTTGCAGTCATTTACAGTCTACTTCATAAGTGGGGCTGCGAAAAGAGAGAGAGAGAAGTAAACTTACTTTAAGCATCTATAGCTACCTTATATTTAACTGTATAGTTTTTCCACAATCTTTTTTATTTTATTTCCAAAGTTAAAATACAAAATAAAGAAAAAAGAGAAAAATGAAAAAAACATAATGACCATCAAACACTAACAATAAAAATTTAAAAAATGTGTACAAACAAAAGAAATGACAAATATATAATTCACACTGACATTAAATATAAAAAGTCCACCATGATTGAATGCTGAAAAATATATACAAAATATCTGATACATTCCCCAATACGGAATTGGATATCGACTCAATGTAAAACCATTTTTGTCTGTTCCAGAAGTCCTTCCTTCTTTACCACCCAAAGTTCACTAGACTGCAGATGACAAGGAACTGAGGTTTAACCTAACTTCCCAGATGAGTTTAAGAACTTCCCATTTGTTTAAGCACCAATTTGCAGGGAGCCCAATTCACTTCAACTGTACAGAACATCTAAAGAACTGTGAAAGTAGTTTCCAAGAACCCAAGGGAGCTTTAGACTTGTTTTTTTTCTCCCAAAACAATATCACACCATGTCACGAAATAAACTGCTTTTAAATAGGAGAAAAGGGGTTTGAAAAGCCATTCACAATATGCCATGGGAAATCAATTCAAGGGAAAGCAAGAATTCCATTGGGTAACACATAGCCCAGGCAGACGCATCCTGGAACCTAGGTGACACATTTACCAAACCGAAAATCGCAAGCAGAAAAATTGAGATGCATAGTGGAAAATCTCCTAGCCCATGCAAGTCAAAAATTCAAGGTATTCCAGTGACAATATATATATAGCAATGGTGGTATTCTACCAGTTCAGCCTGGTTCTGTTGAGCCGGTAGAACTGATGAGCAGTGGAGACTGAACTCGTTCTCTCCACCTACTCTCTTGGGCTCCCACACTCACCTTTATTCCCTGCTTTTGAAGCACAGCTGTTTTGTGTGGCACAGCAGAGTGCTGTGCGGCAGCTGCTGAAATGACAGGGAGAGTGCAGGCTTGCAGGAGGTGAGTTGGAATGCCTCTGTGCCTGCACAAAGTGTGTGCTTGACACGCATGTGCGCACAAAGTGCGTGCATGCATACAAAGCACGCCCATCAAGCCACGCGCACCAAACGGGTGGTAAAAAATCTTTGAATCCCACCACTGATGTACAGGTATCCAAACAGGTCTATGTTTCAACTTTTCTTCCTTTATATTGTGTAGTGGGCTTCAGTAGGCAAGAACCAGACCAGCATAGCTGCAACAGCATGTATTGACTCAAAACTGGAACTGAGGAACTGCAGGCAAATGCTTGTAATTTATACTCTGGGTCCACAGGGTCTTAACCAATCATAATGCTTGAAAAACCTGTCCAATTATAAATATTCAAAGTTTCCCTCCAAAACAGTTGGAGCTAACAGTGAGGGTCATCTAAAGGTTAGTTTTACTTTAGGAGGCTTACACAGCTATATACATTAAATACATAATACTTTATCACAAGACCTAAAATGGACACCTAACATCAAAAACATCATCAAAAAAGCACAACAAAGAATGTTCTTTCTGCACCAACTCAGAAAGCTCAAATTGCCCAAGGAGCTGCTGATACAGAGAAATTATTGAGTTTATCATCTGCACCTCTATAACTGTCTGGTTTGGTTCTGCAACCCAATAAGACACACAGAGAGACTTCAGAGAATAAGTAGGACTGCAAGAAAAACAATTATTACCAACCTGCCTTCAATCGAGGACCTGTATATTGCACAAGTCAAAAAGAGGACTGTGAAAATATTTACAGACCGCTCTCATCCCAGACATAAACTGTTTCAACTCCTTCCCTCAAAACGACGCAATAGAGCACTGCACACCAGAACAACTAGACACAAGAACAGTTTTTTCCCGAAAGCCATCACTCTGCTAAACAAATAATTCCCTCAACTCCGTCCAACTATTTACAAAGTCTGTACTACTATTACTATTAATCTTCTCATCACTCCTTAGTATCCATCCCCTCCCACTTGTGACTGTATAACTGTAACTTTGTCGCTTGTATCCTTATAATTTATATTAACTGTTTCCTAGTATGATTTGATTGCTTATTGTACCCTATGACTATCATTAAGTGCCGTACCTTATGACTCTCGACTCTTGACAAATGTATCTTTTCTTTTATGTACACTGAGAGCATTTGCACCAAGACAAATTCCTTGTGTGTCCAATCACACTTGGCCAATAAAGAATTCTATTCTATTCTATTTACACCTAATTAACAGCAACATTTCAGTCTGACTCTGCACTTTTCACATTACCTATATATTTATTCTCAGAAAAATTAGCAATATCACTGCATTGGCTTAAGAGCATAACAAGAGAAAATGAAATGAAAAATTCTCCTTGATTTAGAACTTTTATTCCAGCTGTACCCAAAATTGGGAATCTGGAAGACAGCACTGCGAAATTACTGTAAAAAGACACACGTTACTATTCCCAAAATAACTGCTTGTATTTGTCCCTTAGCCAGATAAAGATCAACAGAAGAGGACTTTTAGCAACCCAGCTATTTGTAAACTGCTTTTAAAACTTACACATCAGCTTAAGGACATATGGATATTTTCAGTAAAATTACTCACTTTGGCTCACCAAATCTTATGAAGGAAGAAGGAACATACAGATGGATGCTTTGGCATCAATAGTGTGTCACAGTGAGCTACAGGTTGATTAACCATACTTGATTGAATAAACCACAATGAGCTGGCTTCGCATATAAATTCAGCTATAAACCATGGCTTGCAAACTATAATGGCACTGTGTTACACCAAAATTAATCAAGCTTGGATAAGCATATGCGGTCTCTATAGCATTGTTCAAGTCTTCCTTGCTTAAAATATCTGGACTATTTGATTGTATTTTTACACAGGTATTTCCGAAGTTCTCGTAGTAAGAGAAACCCCTGGTAGTGCAAGAACTATAGGTAAGTTGGTGCAACTTCCTTTTTAAAAAGAGCTCTTCCACAATTTATTACATAAGTTTAATGCTTGGTAGAACCTGCTTGGGTTAGTACAGGCAGTCCTCAATTTACGACCACAATTGAGCCTCCAATTTATGTTGCTAAGTGAGGCATTTGTTAAATGAGTTTTGCCCCCATTTTATGACTTTTCTCGGCACATTTGTTAAGCGAATCACTGCCATGGTAAAGTTAGAAAATATAGTTGTTAAGTGAATCTGGCTTCCCCATTGACTTTGCTTGTCAGAAGGTCGCAAAAGGGGATCGCGTGACCTCAGCATACTGCAAACCATCATAAATATGAGTCAGTTGCCAAGCATCTGAATTTTGATCATGTGACCATGGGGATGCTGCAATGGTCATAAGTCCCTTTTTTCAGTGCTGTTGTGACATTGAGCAGTCACTCAACAAATTTTGTAAGTCGAGGACTACAATAGAATTTATGTAATTTATGTAATGGAATTTATGTAATAGAATTTATGTAATAGAATTTAGATACATGTTTGTTGGGTTTTTTGCTGGCAATATTTGGCCTTCTAATTTAATTTCTAAGTCACACATGTACTATTGGGAGCTTTTTAATAACTCTTCCATGAAAGCTTTACAAACAAGATTTCATCTACACATTGCTCTAGGCATTATCTGTCTTTCCTTAACCTAATTAAAAAAAATTACTTAATGATATTGAATTGGAATAAAAATATTGGTGGGATTTTATGCATTTAGCAAGTATTTGGGCTGTTGTTTGTAGACTAGATTTATCCTCTTCTTCCATCCTACCCTACCCTAATTTAAGGCACAATATTTGTTTCTCTTTTGTGCCTGTTAAAATTCTATGCCTGCCATACTAATTCTAGATTTCTTTCATTCTGAAGGTTACTGATTCTTCTGCATTTTTAAAAATTATTTCTATCTCAGTGATCCTGATTTAGGACACATCAGCATAAATGGTCCTCTTATAAATGTGTTCGTATATTTTCATTTAATGCTTGAAAAGTTTAGTAACAGGGATGGCTACGTTTCTTTCTGTAAAACATTGTACCTTCTTTCTAACTTAATCTCTTCCTTTTGCAGAGCAGAAAGAAAGAAAGAAAGAAAGAAAGAAAGAAAGAAAGAAAGAAAGAAAGAAAGAAAGAAAGAAAGAAAGAAAGAAAGAAAGAAAGAAAGAAAGAAAGAAAGAAAGAAGCAAGCAAATACTTTTGTGTGCTGACACCGCAAAGATTGGCTAGTTCTATTGATATCAATAGAAATGCATTTTTAGCATTCCATATCAGTCTAAGGACCAGTCTAGTTGATTTTGCTCATGACAGAGTTTTGCATTCAAAGGAGATTTTGCTAAAGTACAAGAAATCAGCATTTTGCAACATTGAGATGCTATTCTGAAGACTTTATGTGCTTGCTTTGAGTACTTTCCAAGTTGTACATGGATATGCCTGTGTTTTGACTGATAGTTCTGCTTCACTGGCAAAATAGCTATGCATACACGTTCATGCAAAAATGAGTTGGAAAACCATTAATGCAGCAGCATTAAGTAAGAGGTAAATTGCTTAGTGCTTCAAGAAACAACATTTTGCACACAACCACATGCTTTGTAAAATAGTCCTTAGAAAGTATTTTTCCTTCAGTGAGGGCAACCTGGTCTACCCAATTATGGGAAGGAGCATACTGCTTCTGCTTTCATCTTTCAGCCCCAATTCCAGGGGCTTTTGCAAACAGTCACTTTTGAGACAAACTATATTTGTTTTAAATTTATGTTTTACCGACAAAGGTTAAGAAAACTAAGATCATGGCATCCAGCCCCTCAATTCCTGGCAAATAGTTGGGGAAGAAATGGAGGTAGTGATAGGTTTTATTTTCCTGTGCTCCAAGATCACCACAGATGGGGACTATAGCCAAGAAAATAAAAGATGCTTGCTCCTGGGGAGGAAAGCTATGGCAACTCCAGACAGCATACTAAAAAGCAGAGACATCACCCCAGGGGTGGTATTCAGTTTTTTTAACAACCGGTTCTGTGGGCATGGCTTAGTTGGTGGGTGTGGCTTGGTGGTCATGTGACTGGGTGGGCATGGCCAACTCAACATCACTCATGTCAAGGGGCGCTTCTCCTCGCCTGGCTTCTCATGACAGTGGGGATGCTGCAACGGTCATAGTGTGAAAAATGGTCATAAGTCACTTTTTTCTGTGCCATGTAACTTTGAATGGTCACTAAATGAACTGTTGTAAGTCAAGGATTACCTGTACAAAAATACAAAAAGCTTCTTTGCTGGATAGGGAATCCTGGGAGTTAAAGTCCATCCAAAATTAATACCCAATGTTAAGAAACACTGCTCTAGACCTTCACATCTGTATTTTAAACAATGCTGCAAGTAGGTAGCTGGAACCTAAGCTTAAATAATATCTGAACACAAAGCAAATGCTTTGCTAGTAATGCCATAGTGTTACTAATTTAACTCTAGTTTTATATAGCATGCTTACATTCTGTTAATGCCATTTTCCTTTGAAATGCCTTATCTATTTTTTGTGTGCATCATATAGAAAAGAGCTGTTTCTTTCCACGCAACACACATGTGGGCAATAGGAAAATCAACCTGGTTTTGTGTGTGTGTGTGTGTTTTGTAAAGCATTAACATTTAGCTAGACTAATCAAAAAGTTGTGTTTTATTTTTATATTGTGTGTTTTATGCATTGTATGGATTTTATGGTAAGCTCTCTAGAGTTTAAATAGGGCAGATATATAACAAATAAATAAATAAAATGGCTAAATTCCGGCCTGGATATCTTTCATCTTTTTCCTGTTATTTACAATGACAGGTTCTTATTCCCATTGAATTAAATAAAACTTAATAAGGCAAATTAAAATTAGATGACAAATTAGTTGGGCACCTAATTTTCAACTACGTAAGAAATCCTTCTGGAGGGCTGATATACAGCTGTTGCCTATAACAGTCTTGAAACAAATTGGACAGTGAATTGACATCCTCTAACAGAGTGGTGTCAAACTCAATTTCATTGAGGGCCGCATCAGGGTTGTGTTTGACTTCGGGGGGGGGGGCAGGGGGGTGTGTGGCCAGCATGACATCACTTGTGTTGGGGGGTGCCTGTAGTGGCCCGAGCATTCTGCCAGCAAAAACAGGCTCCTAAGTTCTGTTTTCAGTTGGGATGGCCTTCTGCAACCCTCTGCCAGTGAAAATGGAGCTCAGGAGGGCTTCACTTGGCCCTCGCGAGCTCCATTTTCACTGGCAGAGGCATCATAGGCCTGTCCTTCACTATTTCCAGGTGGCCCCATGGGCCAGATCTAAACACCCTGTGGGCCAGATCTAGACCCTGGGCCTTGATTTTGACACCCTTGATCTAACATGATCAAAGATGGATCTCCGTTCATTCCAACCACTTAAAATATGTGCCAGCTTTTTGGCAAGAATATATGAGAACCAAACTCTTTACTGCACAATCCAATTAAATTTGTATCCTTTTACCACAAATTTCCTCTTAATTTTTGGATTGGTGCTTGGGAGAGAAACACACAGAATATGCTAATCTTTGTACCAAGTTGACATCAAGTCAGCATTAATGAACAATTGACAGCACAGATTGTGCCAGTGGACATAATTGTCCACCCATGAAATGTGTTTCTGTGATGAGAGGCCTTTTGTAAGAGTTGCTGTACAGGTAAAGATGAAAAGACTATAGTCACAAGATGCTTTGCAAATCTGATCAAAAGGGTGTTGTGGTTCTCTGGCAGCTGGTGCAGATGGCAGCGGAATTGGACAGTGAGGAAGAAAGGAGACCAGTCAGGGAGTCCGGAGAGGACTTGGATGAGGGTCCTGCATCCGATGCAGGGATGGGGTCAGGACCATCTGGGAGTGGAGTGCTGCCTTTGGAGCCTTCAGAGTCTGACAGCAGTGAAGCAGAGGACCCAGGGGAGCCTGTTCCAAGTGCTCAGAGCTGCTGGAAGGTGAGAGCAGCTGAAACAAAAGGGGAAACTTGGGAGTAAGGCTGGGAGGTGATTGCCCCTTCCATAAGGGATAAAAGTCAGGCCTCAATGACAAAACCTTTGCAGGAAGCAAAGTAGTTTGATCAGTTCTGAATCATCCTTAAGCTCTGTGTACTTTGGTTGGTTTTTTTCTTGTACTTCGATTGGTTTCTTTTATAGTTAATAGGATACTTCTATTTTTGGGCACATTCCACAGAAAGGTGAAAGATGTGTGCTTATCTTGGGGGACTGTTTAAGATTAGGTCTGGCTGGGAATGAAAACAATTCCCAGCAATGCAATAAAATAGGTCTTGCTTTTAAAACGAGTTGGTGATTAATTACGTTTGATGAAGCCTGTGTCAGAACAAAGGGCTCCATGCTGAACCCTACCATGAAGGTCTTGGACAAGACATTCAAATGCTGTAATATGTCTAAACCTGCAAAGATCAGAATCATGCAAGCCATGGCATCCCCCTTTGATATTATATGGGCTTAAATTTGAAATTTTAAAAAGAGCAACATAGGAATAATGACATTTTTGAACTCTGGTGTTGAAAAAGACTCCTGAGTGGGCAAGGAATTTTGGATATAATGTGATGTTTGAACAATGGGAAAAAATGTGGATGAAGGGTTCAAAATTATAATCTAAAAGAGAGCTATAAGATTATGTATCATTGATATTTAACGCCAGATAAATTATCCAAGATGTATAAAGGCATGTCAAATGAATGTCGGAAGTGTGAAATGAAGCGTGGATGGCCTGGCTGTGGGGGCTCTGAGATAAGCTGATGTGGGGCACACGGGCAGCTCCACCACTCCCCTGCCTTGCCTCGTGGCCGTGGCACCACGAACAACCAGATGGAATGGGCAGGTGGTCGACAGTGAAGGCACTTAAGTAGGGCTTATTTTGGGGGGGTGGGGCTTATATTAGGAGTATGATAAAACCATGCTAGGTCTTATATTTGGGATAGGTCTTATTTTCAGGAAAACTGGGGGATATGTATGCTGCCACCATCCAAAACAATTTTCAGCGGCTCTTTATGCAGAAGCACATATGATCAAGTTCCCATGAAAAACATTAGGATTAGCTGTCCTTGTTGCCCTAGAGGGAAAAGGTGACAGCATCCTAAATCCTGCCCTTTTCCTCCTGCAGTTGAACAGACAAGCATAGCTTTTTGTTTCAACGTTGAATCCTCTTACCTACCGAGGCAGTAACTCAATAAAAGGTAAAAAAAAAAATTTGCTCAGCTAAAAGAGACACAGTCACCTTGAGGCACTGATTAGCCCATGAAAAAAATAAAAAAAAGAGAGGATTTAGCTGAGAATAATACAAGCAAGCATTCTGCAATGTAATAAAGGTGAGCTCTGCAAATGAAGGCACACAGCGGTATTCTGGTGGTTGCTATTGGCAACTGCTCCAATATCATGCTATAGATTTCATATTAATCTGTTCTACTTGGCCCCAGGTGATTCACAGCATTGTTTAAGGTGTTTATTTGTTGCATGCTTAGCATTTAACATTGCTTATCCTTTCGAAATTAGCCTCGAAAAATTACCCTCAAATGTTTTTAGTATTCATTCCTCAGAAGCCTCAATACAATATTGTTGCAAATCCCTGTTTCCCCAAAGCGATGATAAATTCCAAAACAATACTATACTGGATTTAGGATGAGGATTGGATACTTGAAGCAAGTATTTACAAATATACCTCACAAATATGCAAGGAGGTAAGTGTAGAAATGATGGCATTGCTACACACCTTGTATTCTGTATCAGATTCACAGAAAGGAAAAAATGAAACCATATGATAGCAATAGCATTTGCTGCTCCGTAATACTTTAAGAGGTTTACAGAGTCAGCCTATTGCCCCCAACAATCTGGGTGCTCGGAAGGATGAAAGGCTGAGTCAACCTTGAGCCAGTCAGTATTGAACTCCAGGCTGTGGGCAGAGTTAGCCTGCAAAATTGCATTCTAACCACTGCACCATCACGGTTCTTGATGCTCTCCTTTTGATTCGCTATGCTTGTATTTATTACAGTTGGCTGTGGGATTCTCAAGGTTTACAATCCATGCATTGGGAAGTTGGAAAAGATTAATCACTAACATGGGGATAAATGTCTTCTGGGAAAGACAGTGTTCAGCTATAAAGAAAGATATGTCTGACCAGTTATTCTCAGAAACATGGTAGAAATGAAATACTCAGATTGGTTCCCATCAAAGTTCCATGTGTACTCACTTGAATCCCCCTCCTTTGCCTCATTTTATTCTCATAACAGACTTGTGACTTGAATGACTGACCCTTAAGTATTCAATTAGCTCCCCTAAACTCTGCTGAAGATGTTATCTAGCCTGCTAATGAAACGTTCAGAAACTATCCCAAAGCACTTGAGGGCAGGACAAGAAGCAATGGGTAGAAACTAAGCAAGGAGAGAAGCAACCTAAAACTAAGAAAAATTTATTTATTTATATTTAATTATTTATTTATATTTAAAATGAGCACAGGTATATAATAAGGTCACCAGTCACCTTCTGTCTCTGCTTAGCCCCACATGAAATGGCACATGATAAATAACATAGTAGAGTCATATGAGTGGAAGAAGGGAGTTATAGCTATGTATAAGTGGAAAAAAAAAACCAGGAATGTTTCAAGAGAGTCAGAACCCATATTCTTAATTTGTTGGGGTCCACATCATTTATTAGCATCTGGCTCTAGACTTCGCATCTCTGTGTAGGTCTTGTAAAAAACAGAATTGCCCAGTTCTGTAATGCTGAATTTATAGGGAGAGAGATTGATTCCTTTTGTCCTCTCTGACCATATAGACAGACAGACACAGAGATAGAGATAAAGATAGAGAGACAGACAGAGACAGACAGACAGACAGACTGAGACAGAGAGACAGAGACAGACAGACAGACAGACAGACAGACAAACTGAGACAGAGATAGACAGAGAGCCAGAGACACCTCTGGCTCACCGTAAAGACAGACAGAGAGACAGAGAGAGACAGAGATATAATATATCCTGCTTTCAACTCAAATAAAGTCTGGAAAACCCCAGATATGAATGAATGATTATATTCCAATGGTTTGAAAGTTCAGTAATGTGAATTGCAAACTTTAATGTTGCACAAAGCATGACAGGAGGTTTCCGTAGATGAAGCTGTTCTGGAAATCATATTAATTTAACTTTATGCATTTTGAAACCCTCAGATTAGATGAGCTCACCACAGTGGTGGTATTCAATTTTTTTTTACTACCGGTTCTGTGGGCGTGGCTTGGTGGGCATGGCATGGCTTGGTGGGTGTGGTATGGCTTGTTGGGCATGACATGATTTGGCGAGCATGGCTTGGTGGGTGTGGCAGAGGAAGGATACTATAAAATCTCCATTCCCTCCCCACTCCATTAACCTGCTTTCCAGCTCCGTTCTCCTGTGCAGGGCAACAAAAGAAGACCCAGCCTATCAGCTGGGACTCGGGAGGCAGAGAATAGATGGGGGATCAACCAGAGATGGTATTTACCAGTTCTCCAAACTACTCAAAATTTCCGCTACCGGTTCTCCAGAACCTGTCAGAACTGGCTGAATACCACCTCTGGCTCACCATAAAGGGCTCAAACTTATTTTTAAATTTGTCTCCACCAGATTTAAGGTTTGCAATTCAATTTATATTCAAAATTGAGTTAATTCAGCTCTATGGACATTCTCAATCATCCATGTGATGGTTGTTCTCAAAGTGCTTTTCCAACTAGACTTTCTTGGTTTTTTTTTTCTCCTTTGAAAACATTTTGCTTCTCATTCAAGCAGCGAAATGTTTCAAAGAAAAAAAAAAAGTTCAGCTGCCTTTTCGAAAAGCACCATTGGGACAACTTAAGCCAGGGTATCACCCAGAAATGGCAAAAATAAAATGTTAAAAAAAAAGAAAAGGGAAGGAAAGCCATATTTTACCTTCCCTCCTTCTTACAGTTCAGTATATTGGGGGAAAGTCTGAATTGTTTCCACGTAATATTTTGCTTCCCAGAAGTCAAAGAATGTTTCAATACTCTATGTCTATATAATTATTTTTGAATATTTCTCAAGGTCAAGGTCATTGTCAGGTGTGAGAGATAAGGTCCACAGTGAAAATCCAATTAAAATGATTTATTCTTGATCACATCTATGCATAGGAATCTTCAAAGCTAACAGTTAGCTCCTGCCTGGGATTACATAAGGATAAATGGAACTCAAGGAGGGTTGAACTTAGTTCACTTGTGGCTACATAGGGATTCTAGGTTGATTCCTCATTTAACTCTGCTCCCAGATTCTGCCACTCCTCCCACAGTCATCTCCCTTATTGTCTACATCTCAGGAGTCCCTGGCTAGCTCATAAACTGTCAATACCAACATGATTATTTTTATTTATTAAATCTATATGCTGCCCATGTCACTGTTGAGTGACTGTATAAATTATTAAACAATAAAGATAACATTGTCTCCTTCACTTATTTTTCTGGGCACAATGAAAATGTTCTTAAATTTCTCTGAAGGGTGGAAGAGCTTATCTGTTGGAGGGTTTCTTCCTGTTCAAGGGTGAACCAAGAATACAACTACCGTAAGACCCTATCCTTGTACAATTATCTAAATTGAAATACTTTCGCTAATGACATCAATAAACTAAATTGTCCCTTTCAATTGTATCATTGTAATATTCCAAGAGTAGACATACCATAAATTTGTACAAAGGCGCACACATACAAACTTCTTCCAACATTTCCTGTAACTGACTACTTAGAAATAAGGGGAATGGCACTGATTCAATAAGATGCTTTGCTTGAGACTTCATGGAAAAGAAGAACCCCTTGAAGATCTGCATAATCAAAACAACTATGTAAATCTATGTACAGCCCCGCTTTAGAAGCGGGGGAAGGGAGTTAGCCCTAAATTGTAGCTTGTTTATTGAGGTCTCTGTATCAGCATGGGTAGCTACAAGAAGCCCTTTGTTAAATTCTGGAGGCAACCAGAAGTCTGGTTCCCCACCATAGAGTCTCCTCCTAGCATGGTATCCTTTTTTCATCTACCTGTCCTAACCGAAAGCCCTATCAATTGGAGAGCTGACTGGCAACAGGGAGCCACAGCAGAGGGATTAAATAGCCACATGTGGCTCCAGAGCCATGGCTTGCCAACTCCTGGTATAGACTCTGTTAGGAATGTAAGTCACCTAACAGTTGGGTTGGAAAATATATAAACCAGGATAGACATTTTAATACTGTCTCTTTAAGGGAATGCTAAAATGGTAATTGGGTATGGTTCCTCAAATGGCCATAAGATGGAGCCAGAAACCTGGGTTGTTCTGTCCTGTTGTTGAGAGTTTTGCCGTTCCTGCATTTCCCTATTGACTGTTACTGATCATCATTATTCTTGGATTTGATGTGAGTATGTTACTGAACTGTTTTTGCTACTGGACGTTGTTATTGAATTATCCCTGGACTGAAAACTGACTGCTTTAACCGTGAATGACTTGGACTGCTTGTTGGACTTTGCTTAAACGTTTATTGGAAGTAAAACCTACATTTTACTATACAGTGTATCTGTATGCTGGTTGTGTGTTATTCTTCACCACTCTCACTCTCACTCCCTGTGTGCGCTCATTCTCTTAATGGGGAATTACCTCAACAGCCTCTGATGTAAGTGTATCACTATTATTAAAGCATTCCATTCAGAAATTTCCTTTTCCTAAAAAAAAACAGCAGGTAAGGTTCGTAGATAATTGATCTAGATGCCATTAAATAGTTTAAAACAGTACATAGCTGGTTTCAGCAATATAGAATAATCCTATACATGAAAAGGGACATTTTCAAAAGATACACCTGCTGGATTGGAGGTAATTAATTTTGAACTTCTGCAATAGTTAATGCTCTTTTTGATCACAAGGAAGACACGGAATAAAAAAATTGCAATTGCTGCATTTCTCATTCTGTTAAAGGTCAGGAAGACAAGTTCAGGGAATGCTACCATGTAATTAGATGAAGCTGAAAATGCATTTCTGAGGAAAAGATTTAAATCAGGCTTCCAAATCTGGATGCCCTTCAAATTATCCAAATCAATTCAGATAATTTCCAGGGAGGGGCCAAATTGCCTGGAAAATTCTGGGAGTAAAAATCTGGATCCAGTTTGATTAGGACTGTTTTAAGCAAATGAGAAAAATGTTATCTTTATATCCATATAAAGTTTAATTAATTCCAAATGCACTACTGTTTCCAAACTGAATTTCAATTCCACACTTGAAATATTTCTCTGGTCCCAAGAATACTTTTACTCTTGTAGAGGAAACATTCTTTAGACATGAAGGTTGTCTACTGGTACATCACTGACCCTTGTGATTTTACAGTTTACTATTGGGGCACAATGGTTCAGTAGTTACAGATGCTGAGCTTGTCAACTGGAGAGTTGACAGCCCATGTTCAAGACCTGAGCTCTGAGCAATGGGGAGTGCTTCCATTACTTGCTCCAGCTCCTGCCCACCTAGCAGTTTGAAAGCCTGCAAGTGCAAATAGACTAATAGGTACCACTTAGGAGAAAAGTAACAGTATTCCATGTGCCTTTAGCTCCTAGCCAGCAGGCCACATGACCATGGAAATTGTCTTTGGACAATGCTGGCTCCCATAGCCAAGAAACAGAGATGAGTACCATGCCCTAGAATCAAACATGGCTGACAGGACATGGCTGTACCATCTAGAGGTGTATATTGTGATATATTGTGTAATGTGTAACTTAGGCAGTAGCTCTGTAATTAATAGAATAGAATTCTTTATTGGCCAAATGTGATTGGACATACAAGGAATTCATCTTTGGTGCATAAGCTTTTAGTGTACATAAAGAAAAAATAAAATACATTCATCAAGAATCATAAGATACAACACTTAGTGATAGTCATAGGTTACTAATAAGCAATCAAATCATACTAGGGAACAAATAAATTGTAAAGATACAAGCAACACGGTTGAAAGAGATAGGTAATAGGAAGGATGAGAAGAATAATGGTAATACAGTCTTACTAAATAGTTTGACAATTTTATGAGAATTAGTTGTTTAGCAAAGTGATTACATTTGGGAAAAAACTGTCCTTGTGTCTGTTGTTGTTGTTCTGGAGTGGACCTTCCTTCAAGATATTTGGTTTTTTCAGTGTATGCAATAGCTTTCTGTGGACAGTTGAAACAAGGCAGAGCCTTACTTCTAAAATTAAATCAAAACCTTGACAAAGACTTGTTACTTGGTTTAGCAAATGCAGAAGAATTGGGCGGGGGGGGGGGGGAACCACTCTAGAAGCAGAGTGAGAAATTAGATCAGAAAGTATTTTTGAGCGGACCGGTAACAACCTGGAGAAATAATTGTGTAACATATTTTCAACAAATTAGTAATGTTATGTCTGAGTGCTGTAGCAAGGAGAACATATAGACAATTTCCATGTTTCCTGCAGGATCAAAGATAAGGCACCGTTGATAGTATCAGGAGTACAACTGCATTCATCCTTCTTACAGAATTATGTCTATAGCTCAGACATAAATCAGAGTAGCAAGAACAAACAAGGGAAACAGAAAATGAGAAGGCAGAGACAGTGTGGATTGTTAAAAAAGAGAAAACAACAGAATCTTATAGATTTCTAAGAAACTATACTAATCTGAAGTAGTTCTGTTGATTAGCAGAGTTACATGAAACACCAGGAACTGTCAACTATTGTGGGGGGGGGGGGGAGGAAGCAAATACTTTCTTAAGTGGTCCAATATGACTCTTCTCATCAATTTTCTCTTCACTCCAACTTTTTGGTTCAAATTACATTGAATCATTAACTGACTGACAGTAAGAATTCTCTATCAAACAATTATGGGATTAAATCATGCATAAATATTGAGTCAATGCAAGTTGTATTTCGAACGATCTTTAAATGACATAACCCTTCCAAATGATTGTGCTGTTCAAATATGTCAAATCTTACATCAGTACATGCCATTTGGCATTCTGATCCAGTTCAGCAGCATTTTATAGACAACTACAATAAGCTGCAGTGACACAGCTTTGAAGGTTTGCTCTAGCTAGCATATTCTTTCATTTCTAAGTTGCCCAATGCTTACATTTCCTTGCAAAGAAGCAACACGATAAAGTAGACAATTACAGAAAAACTTCAAAGCTCTACGTTAAATCCCAATTTTCTTGAGTTTTCAAATAAAACAGTAGTAAGAGAAATAAGCTTTGGGATCAGGAATTTGAAACAAAAGGGGACGGTTTCCCCCCCCCCCCCTTAATGTCTTATGTAATAACGTTGTCTGCAAATATGTATGTATGTATGTATGTATGTATGTATGTATGTATGGAATTCAGCTTTGTTTGGGTATTTTCCCACGTTGTTATAGTTGTGCTTTTAAAGTTCTAGCAACGTTTCGGCAGAATCTCATCTGCCATCATCAGGCTTCTGTATTGTGTTCATCTGTGAGTCAGACTTTCACAGCCGTTTCTGTTTTAAATTTGGTGCTAGCCTACTGCTGTGCCAGAATGGTTTTTCTTCATCCTGATTGGTTGGGAGTCTTGGTCTGTGTTTATTGGTCTTGGAGTTTGCTGTGTTCTGCTTGATTGGTGTTTCTAATATCTTCTGTCTCATTTGTAGCTTTTTTTGTCTTGATTGGCTGGCAACATTGTGTTTCCTGTATTGGAGCTTTTAGCTCCGAGTAAATGAATGGGCTTCTGTACAGAAGCCTGATGATGGCAGATGAGATTCTGCTGAAACGTTGCTACAACTTTAAAAGTACAACTACAATGACGTGGGAAAATACCTGAACAAAGCTGAATGCCATACATGTAAGTACCTGAAAACTTAAGAATGAATATATATATATATATATATATATATATATATATATATATATATATATATATATGTATGTATGTATGTATGTATGTATGTATGTATGTATATGTATATGTATATGTATATGTATATGTATATGTATATGTATATGTATATGTATATGTATATGTATATATGTATATCATTGTGGCAGATCCTCATTTCCCAAAAGGCTTTTGATTCAGTACAGTTCATAAATACCTTGACAGTTGAAGAAACAATACTATACTTGAACAGGAACATGTGACTTTATGCTACGGCTTGTTTCTAATTCTATAAGTGTTCATTCAGCTATGTCAGATTACTACTGCTGCTGCCATTTCTGTTTTCTGGCTTACTGGTATGCTATCTACTTATTCTTCAGTGCTGAGAAAAGTCATTCTTTTGCTTAATGACTCCATTTAAATATTTTTCATACTTAATTTAAAAGAAATAATGCCAATGGACCACAGATTAATGGATAGCCACATTGTTTGGAACACTAGGAATACATCATTGTTAGACAAAGTACAAGAAACTAAAAATAAAATTTAAAAAATCAGTGTTCAGCCAATCAGTGTTCCTAATGCTTTCTATTTTAGAACTCTGTGGGGCAAATAGGAGATAGGAACACACACACACACACACCAGATGTGCCTTCAGCTAATCATAGATAAAGGTAGGATAAAAATCAATTAAACAAATAAATGTTTAATTGACCAGAAGTTATAAGTTTCCTTTAGATGGATTGTTATTCATAAAACAGTAATCACAGCTAAGAAGTCTGCACTTTTTCAGACTTTCCACCTTCAGAAACTACAATTTAGGCAGCAATATGGCATCTGGTTTTTTTCTTTTCTTTTTGTTTAATGTGTCTATTGACCTTCAGGTCAGGTGTGATTCTTGGTGACTTCCTAGACAAATCCAGGCAGTTTTACTGGTGATGTTTTCACTCTGTTTGCCTTTGTCTTCTTTCTTGAATAGAGTTATGAGTAGATATTTATAGAAGTACAAAACATTTGCTAGACCAATACTTGAATACAGCTCATCAGTCTGGAACCCACATTATGTATCTGATATTAGCACAGTTGAGAAAGTCCAAAAATATTTCACAAGAAGAGTTCTCCACTCCTCTACTTGTTATAGAATACCTTATGCCACCAGACTTGAAATTCTAGACCTAGAAAACCTAGAACTATGCCGCCTTCGGTCTGATCTAAGTATGGTATATAAAATCATACATTGCAATGTCCTACCTGTCAATGAATACTTCAGCTTCAACCACAACAATACAAGAGCACACAAGAGATACAAACTCAAGGTTAACCGCACCAAACTTGATTGCAGGAAATACGACTTCAGCAACAGAGTGGTCAATGTCTGGAATACTCTACCTGACTCTGTGGTTTCTTCCCCAAACCCCCAAACCCTTAACCTTAGACTGTCTACTATTGACCTCACCTAAGAGGTCTGTAGGGGGCATGCATAAGCACACCAACGTGCCTACCGTCCCTGTCCTATTGCTTTTTAAAAAATTTTCTTATATGTACCCATTTCATGTATTCATAACTATGTATATACTTATACCTATTATCTTGTAAGCGATTGACAAATCAAAATAAATAAATAAAATAAAAATAAAAAATAAATAAGTGGATTACCTTGAAAACATATCAATGTACATCTCATAACTTTACATTTGTTTTAGTGGCTTTCCAGATTGTATATACACATGTGCATTCAGTGCTGCTTTGCTTCACCAACTCTGGACATATAATAGTGGGAAACAGTTTTCCAGCGATTATGGCTACAGCAATAGCAATAGTACTTAGACTTATATATCACTCCATACCACTTTACAGCCTTCTCTAAATGGTTTACAGAGTCAGCATATTGTCCCCAACAAACGTGCTCCTAATTTTATCCACCTTGGAAAGATGGAAGGCTGAGTCAAATTTGACTCGGTGAGAAGAGAACTTTTGGCAGTCGGCACAGTTAGTCTGCAGTACTGCATTCTAACCACTGTGCCACTACAGCTTCTATATATTTATTTCTCCTCCTTTTCTAGTCTTTTAAGAAGCAGATCAGAATAGGAAAGCAGAAGAGTTGTTGAGGTAAGGACATTATTTTCATATTTCATTCAGATGCTACCTTCCCCTAAACTGTTTCCCTAAAGTAAGGTAGAAACATAACATTCAAGATCAAACATTACCTAAAAAGGCTATTTTGTGCCCTTCATTTCTTGTGCCTCCTCAGTTACAGACAAAAAGACCATTACTGGAAAGCTCTTCACAATCATGTTCCATTCATTAGCACAGGAAGTATGGAAATTAAATTTAGATAGGCAGTTAGCAGGGGGAGGGATCATTGAAACATCTGGCATTTTCCTGAAGTATAGAAATGATGTCTTACTATGGGCCTAATTAAGCCAATTTTTATAGATAACCGGAATAGTATGTGGGAATGACCTGGGACATAGGAGGAAGAACTGCAGAATAAACAACAGACAAAAATTACAGTCTGCAAAAGCATCTGAGACTTTCCTTAGTTTTTTTGGAGAGCAAAAGTAAGGGGTGGATGAGGTACTTTCAGATTTGCAAGATTCTGTTAATGTAACCTTATAATAAAGACAGAGCTAATATTTCTCACTAGGCTTCTTGTCTGGTCTAAAAAGGACAGCTCTATTCTCCATTCTTTTCATCAACCTGGCATTTTATGGAGTACTATAAAGTTCTGAGCACTCACAGTGCTTTCCAGATCAGGTTCAGTTGTTTTGTAAAATCTATAAAGGTAGTAAAGGGGGAACACATCTTTTAGAAGTATTCTTTCACCTGACTTTTTCTTACTGTTTTAGCTTGAGAATGTTATAAAATAACAGAAAAAAAGTAGACTATGGGTTTTATTGGCAAGATTTTTCTTAATATGTGGGCCTTGTGAAATATTCATTCTATAGTCAATATATGCATTGATTAAAGTTTGACAAAATATACACACATTATAGTTAAACATATTTCATTAATAAAACCTCAGTCTCCAAGCAGAAGGAATATCCAAATAGCAACATCTTTACAATGCTACTTCAAAACAGATAGAGGATAGAGCAAAACAGGGAAATTGATTAATAGTATATTCTTTGCTTCTGATTCAAAATGAGATCTTAGTCATTTCACTAAGCCATAATTCTAGAAAAATTGATACAGAACTGCAACAAAGATTGCATCCTAGGCATATTTACCTGAGAATAACCTTCAATGAACACTACATTATAATATAGGTTGTATAGATAGATAATTATTAGAATCATCTGGAAAAATGTGCATCATTTTTCTTGATAAAATCCAACAAGGTCCGTTGTGATATAAGTTTTCTTTGCTCCCAGTTGATATCAGAGAGATCTGAGTAGCCATGCATAAAATTATAATGATCTGAATTATAGCCAAAATGAAATGAAAGACTTCTGAAAGTAGTAAAGTACTGCTTTGAAATTTTTAAAGAGAACTTAAATACAATATGTTTATTTTGAATATGACTTGCTGATTTGGAACCAAACAGTTTATTCATTCTTGCTTTTATAAATATTATTGTGGCTACTGAAATACAAATCCACACCATTCAGATAATATTTTTCCCATTTGCTATTGGTATTCACATTGTAATGAACAGAAATATAACACTGTGAATATATTCTCATTTTTTTTATAATGTTTGCTGTGTCTCTCATTCCCTCCAGCCCTATTCAGATGAAGTAATATTATCCTATGATACAATCTGGAAAACTGCTAAGTTCTTTGTGTGCCTTAGTAAGAACAAGTAACAAGAGAAAATCAAATAGGTTTTGCAGATAAACATCAAATAATACGTTGCCACCGCTCCCCGTTGTACCAACCTGCTTATAGAGAAATACATATTAATGTCTCAGCAATAATGGAACAGTGGCAAGATAACAGGTAGCTTGAAGAAGGTATAGGACAGCACATTACAGAACTTTTTTTAAAATGTAAAGCTTGAGGAAATTCTCCAGTTCAAAACGTTGCTTCTCTCCTTGATTAGTTTCCATCCATTGCTTCCTGTCCTGTCTTCAGGAGCTTTGGAGAATATGTTGACTCCCTCTTCTTTGTGACAGTTAGATAACACCACTATCATATCACCTTAGTCCTTTTTTTCCTTTAAACTAGACATACCCAATTCCAGCAACCATTCTTTATATTTTTAGCCTCCTGTCTTATCTCACAAAACCTATTTTAGCTCTCTCAAGTATAACACAAGCAGCCAGTTAATAAACCTGAGAGTAGGTACTGCAGAAGGATGGAAGAATGAGTGGGAACATAATGAGTAGGAGGGCTGTTATTATTATTTAAATACTTAAAAAGTGTTCCTCAAAAGAGACTGCTATTACTGACTAGGATTAGAGCCCGAGAATGGAGTTGTAGAAGATTATAACAAGGCAGGAAGCCAAATCAAAATTACAGATTCTTTTCTCCAACAAGACTCTCATTTAATCCTTCTTAAGACAATGGCACAATTACCCCCATATAAAGGCCCTATAGCAAAATCATCTCATGAATTGTTATTAAGGCCTCGCCGTATGTATGCAATAGAGCTTGCCAAAACTGGAGTAAAAACCTAACCAAACAATTTTCCCTCATGAATCAGCAGTCTTACACATTGACAACAAATTACACTCCCATAAGTGCATAAGTGCACCATCATGCCTACCGTCCCTGTCCTATTGTCCCCATTTATTCATACTCATGTTTATACTTATATTTATTATCTTATAAGCGATTGACAAATAAAATAATTTTAAAAAAACAACAACTGGACTACACTGGAGGGTGAAGAAACCGCGGATGTAAATAAACCCAGACATTCATCATCATCATCATCTTCATTTAACGACTCCATAATCCCTTGCAGGGTGAAGTCTGTAACTGAATGGAGCTAACAGAGTGTTTACTGGCTGGATGCCTTTCCTGTCACCAATGTGGACTTTTCTTCAGCAGATATATTCTCATTGTGCCCAGAGAGAAATAAATAAATGCCTCTACCTAAGATCAAACTCACAGTGTCCTGATTGTGAGGTGAGGGCTCAACCTCTAGGCCACTGCACCACTACTTAAATAAACCCAGACATTGCTCATTAGTAAAAACAGTGATGGGATTCAATTTTTTTACTATCGGTTCTGTGGGCGTGGCTTGGTGGGCATGGCAGGGGAAGGATACTGTAAAATCTCCAGCCAGAGGTGGTATTTTATCCAAACTACTCAAAATTTCCACTACCGGTTCTCCAGAACTGGTCAGAACCTGCTGAATACCATTTCTGATATATAACCCCTCTTGAGTTGCGACCAGTATAAAATGTTATGATTAATAAATGCATAAATTAAAAGCAAGCAAGGACGATATCTTTCTACTTGTGTGTGCCAGATAACCATTTAATATTTATATTGGTTTTAGAAGTTGTTTTGAATTAACAGCATAATAGGGCAGGAAAGAGGGTTAAGGTTATTTTCCCCTGTCCTGTTTTCATTTATCAAATGCTGCCGTGCATGCAGCCATGAAAAAGGGTTGAAATGCAAGTTGAGTATGTCAAACTTGAATGTATGGAGTTATAAATCAAACACACCTCAGCTGTCCTCTTTTGGGTGTATAAAGCCTTTCTACTGCTATGAAATGGAGGTTGAGCTTTAGGAATACAGCATGTGTAACATAGAAGGTGGGGTTAATTATCCTTCTGTTTCCATCATTGTCTCTTTGTCATGAAATAGCTGGACTTCATCTATTACAGGGGTGTCAAACTCAATTTCATTGAAGGGTTGTGTTTGACCTTGGGGGTTGAAGTGGGTGTGGTCAGGGTGGGTGTCATTCAGGTCAGGGGCAGCTGTTGTGGCTCCGAATGCTCTGCCAGGAAAAATGGGCTCCTGAGTGCCTCCCATGGCCCTCATGAGCTCCATTTTTGGTTACAATGGCCTCCTGTAACCCTTGCCAGCAAAAATGGAACTCGGGAGGGCCACACCCACCTGAGCTCTGTTTTCACTGGCAGAGGCACCATGGGCCGGTTTCTGTTTCCAGGGCAGCCCCACAGGCCAAATCTAAACACCCCTTGGGCCAGATTTGGGCTCCTGGCCTTGAGTTTGACACCCTTGATCTATTATAATAAGGCATAACACAGTGATTCTCAATATTTTCTTCACCACAGACCCCATTTAAATACCTTTGGGGGCTGTAGACTTAATTCAAGATTTAAATCAAAATATTTGTTCAAACCTTCATGGACCCCCTGTGACATCACTCCACCCAGGGGTCCACGGGCCACAGGTTGAGAACTACTGGCATATAGCATGGGTTGTTATTATTTTTTTGGCTCTTTCAGGCAATCCAGATAAGAACCCCAGCTATCTTTATTGTAAGGTTAGAAATAACAGCAGAATTTTGCAGAATTTTTCATAGAAAACAAATAAGAAATTGTGATACTTTATGTGCAAAAGGTCCCAGGTATATTCCTTGACACCTGCAGACAGAGCTACTGGATAATAACTGCTCAAGAGTAGAGACATAGATCAATGGAATGGAACGAAATGGATCAATGGAATGATTCATTAGAAGGCAGCTTCCGATGACAGGATTGGGAAAAGGTTCTGCTAAAACCTTCAGAGACACTGTGCCAACCTGCAAAACAACTTCAGCTGAAGCCATGCTTACTGCTGCTTCATTTCTTGGTTGCCATTGAAGGGGGAGGGGGACAGCATGGGGGGGGGGACACTCAGGAATGTGGTGCCTCAGCTGCCTAGCCATAACATCTCCAGCCGGCATGTGTGAACCAAGGTCTTTTCAACCGACAGTTGTCCAAGTTGACTGGGAACCTACCAATCAGCCCAGGTGACCTGAGGGACAAAGTGGGGAGGTCTTATTTTTTTAACTATCCCTAAGTGTGGGTATAATTTAGAGCTAGCTTCACCTTTCTATGTCCCAATATAATGTACTCAATAAAGGATCTCTTGAACCTGCAAAAAGTGTCAAAATCCTGACTCCCAGAGTTCATTATTCAGAATGATGACACACTGTCTATCAACATAGAACATACTATAGAACAACAAAGTTGGAAGGGATCTTGAAGGTCATCTAGTCCAACCCCCTGCTTGAGCAGGAGAGTCTATTCCAAACATTGGCATAGGGCAGTCTCCTGTAACTTGGCACCCTCCAGTGGTTGTCTGATGACAAATGCCAATTGAGAATCTGAGGGTGCTGGAGTCCTTCACATTTGGGTAAGCCAGGATGGAGAAGCTGGTGAGCATCAAAATGAACCAAATAAGCAAATGGCCTGACTCAGCTTCATAAATATTTAGAATTACTCTTTCTGGCATGTAGACCCAGTTGTAGCTTATGCATTCATAAAGTATCTTTAAATATGCAACAGTGGGAAGTGAACAGAAGGATTAAAAGAATCCTTCAAATTCTCCCACAGCACATATCACGAATTATAACACTTTTATGCGAAATATAACAGCCCTTTATAGCCCAAAACTATCAAAATCTTTTTTTTTTCACAGCTTAATTTCTTTAATGGGATAGGTATAACAGAGGACATTTTGAAAATGATTTGGAAGATGCACTTCGGAAGAAAGGCAAGCCCAGAACTTTTTCTGCTATTCAATAAAGATTTCCCCTCCTCCCCCTTTTTCCCCAACCTTCCACGAGAGCTTAAAGAAAAGTCGTTGCTGGCTTAAGGGTTACATTGAAGATTGGCTGGTTAATGGATACAGAGCTGCTGCACTTATGCTTGGTCCAAAGCACTTCTTCCAAATTATTTTTATTTAAGTACGAGCAATCCTAAAGTATAAGCTGCCTTTTCCCAAAGTGGTAGGATAAATCATTCCAGGCAACCAGAAAGAAAACTGGTGTGTCAGCATTCCTATTGGTAGGGGGAAAAAATGGATTAAAGCGTAACAAGCAGCAAATAGATTATCGGCACAATTTCATACCACCTGGTTAAATACATTATCTTAATATGGCATTGTTACACGGTGAAGCTGCAGCCAAAGTAACAAGCCATAATAACGGAATTGGAAGGGATCTTGGAGGACTTCTCGTCCAATCTGCTCAAGCAGGAGATGCTATACCATTTTTGACAAATGGTTGTCCAGTCCCTTTTTAAAAGCTTCCAGTGTTGGAACACTCACAACTTCTGAAGGTAAAGTTGTTCCAATGGTTGATTTTTCTTACTGTCAGTATATTTCTCCTTAGTACTAGGTTGCTTCTCTCTTTGTTCAGTTTGTTCATTTTGTTCACCCATTGCTTCTTGTTTTGCCTTCTGTGCTTTGGACAATAGGTTGATTCCACCCACTTCTTTGTGGAAGCCCCTTAGATATTGGAATACTGCTAACATGGTTTTCTCTAGACTAGACATACCCAATTCCTGCAAATGTTCTTCATGTGTTTTAGATTTCAGTCCCTCAATCGTCTTTGTTGCTTTTCTCTGCACTCTTCCCGGAGTCTCAACATCTTTTCTATATTATGGTGGCCAATATAATGCATGTATAATATGCATACAATATCCTACCAAATGGTGAGTTTAGTCACTAAACCTTTGGCTAATCCTCAATTCATCTTACCCTAGTGGAAATTTTGAGTAGTTCGGGGAACCGGCAAATACCACCTCTGGCTGGAGATTTTGCAGTAGCCTTCCCCTTCCACACCCACCAAGCCACTCCCACAGAACTGGTAGTAAAAAAAAATTGAAACCCACCACTGGTTAGATGTCACTCATCAGTTAGTTGTTTTTTTAATGACTATTAACTTATCATGGAATAGCATCATGGAAAACTTTCATTGAGTAAAAATGTTACATTAATGATAAGAGAAGGATACTTTTTTATTTTTTACAAAATTTTAAGCATTCTCTGCATAGGTTTACTAATCAAATCATTCAGAAAAAGAATCCAAGGCTTTTCTTATATAGCTGTGGTGGTAGCCTATTAATTCAACCTCTTTGAGTTATTTTCACAAGGCTAACAGTTGTGTGCTTTGAGTTGTTCGGCTCCCAACTACTGTGGCAAATGACTGTTGCACACCTGTGCTGATCCTGAAGACATAACTAGGAATTCAACTCAGTTCTCAGGGGTTATGAATGGCCAGTCTGGAATTTACCATTACAATCAAACTATAATACCAAATTGTAAACTCCAAAGAAACCATCCCCTCTTTGAATCTCCAGTTTTCACACTGAATTGAAATACAGCTAAGTCATATAGGTCTAATAATGTGCCTACAATACCCTGATGGTTAATATTCCAGATTCTTCAGGGCTCTAAACCTCAAAGGTTTACTTGCTACTCTTCTAAACCAATGTTTGAAACATATTAAGAATGGATTACAGAGGCATAATGAGTTCAAATCCCTAGCATCGCCTAACAGAGTGAGCTTCTGTTACTTGTCCCAGCTTCTGCCAACCTAGCAGTTCGAAAGCATGTAAAAATGCAAGTAGAAAAATAGGGACCACTTTGATGGGAAGGTAACAGCATTCCATGCACCTTCAGTGTTTAGTCATGCTGGCCACATGACCCGGAGACGTCTTTGGACAGCACTGGCTCCTTGGCTTTGTAACAGAGATGAGCATCGTCCCCTAAAGCTGGAAACAACTAGCACATATGTGCGAGGGGAACCTTTACCTTACCCCTTATTCTGGACACCAAGACTGAGGGTAGAGTTTTGTGTAGATAATAGATAGCAAGGATAATATTTTCCAACCATTTCAGTGGGGAAAGGATACCTTTAAGATGAATAGCCTTATATCTTCCTCGGAAAGATAGAAACCATATGGGACAAATCAATGTAATTTATTTTCATTTGAGCTTACCAAATTCACAGCTCTAAAAGTGATATAAAAACTGGAATAGTTATGTGTCAAATATAGCAGTTTTTCAGAGCTCGAGATATAAATCATGGATACAAAAAACATACACAGAAATATATGTATGCGTTAGGTAAATGGCCTCCAACAAATTGTATTTAGTATGCAAGAATGCTTGAAAATTAGATTAAAAATTACTTACAACAAAATATGTGTTAAATGTGCATTTAAACATTTAGAGAAGAATTGTGCTTGACAGAGAATCTAAATATGCCTATGAACCGACTTCTATGTAAACACTTTGTGAAAGATATATTCTCTGAGATCTTGAATAATATCTCCCTGGAGAAAACAATTACAAGAAATATTGGATTTTATACCCAGAACACATCCTAGTAATCATATGCTCAAATCTGATTTAATTTCTTAAATTTAGTTTTTAAAATTATGCAATTTCCAGACAGGAGATATAATCAACCGTATCTTAAATAAACCTTCAAATGTACAAACATATAAAAAAATAAGGCCAGTAATTATGTCTGGCTGTTCAGATACTTTTCTACATTACTCAGCATTAAATTTCAACAAATCACTTTAATCTTATCCATTGGAACAATGTGTCAAACTATCATGTAAGCAAGAGCTTCTTTTTTTATTTAAAGTTGTCTTCAACTTGTTCCATTTATAAAACAATTTATTTTTATATGTTCCTAATTCATTCAGATAGCCTTCAATCCTCTCACTCCAGCCCACACAATATTTAATGCATTTTCAGGACCTTGAGTCAATACACTTACACAATTCACCTGAATAATTTTCCATACATTTGGATAAATATCCCTCTTTACCACCTACTCAGGAACAGATTGTAGTCATAAGTGCTGAAAAACAACAACAGAAGGGTTTTATCAATAAATGTAGACCCTGACATTAACAATGTAAAGTATGAGAGACAAAAAAAGCTTCTTTGAGCCATGGTTCATTGGTACATCTCATGATTTGGAGATTCCAAATTTAGTCCTCAGCCTTTGTTATTAAAAGATCCTCCACCAACAAAAATTTACTTAAAAAAAAAAACTTCAAGAAAGTTTTCTTTAAAAAAAAAAAAAAAACCTCCAGTGCCTCCCAATGAAATGGCAAGTTACCACCATTAAAAAAATCTACCTTGATTATAATAAAAATAATATTTTATAAAAAATATTCTACCTTGATATCTTAATACACAAATTTTGGATGATGTTCTGATTTCAGAAATAAGACAGGAGCAACCATACAGGAGGTGAGCAATTTGACTAAGAAATTATACAAGATCACATTTATAGTGAGCTTTAGTGAGTTTATCTGGAATTAATTCTAAGAAGAAAGAGACAGATCAGTTATTTCCACAAAAGTGAGAAAAGCAAGAGAAGCCACAATGAACTGGTACACATTTGCCATGACAAGTAAGGATGTACAAGCGTGGTAGGAGTCTAGGCGTTCAGTGTGATATACTTTAAGAGTAAATTGATAAATAAGGTAATTAAGTTACAGGATGAGAAAAGGGGCTTTTCAAGAGACAAAATGGATTACCATGAAAATTGGGATCAGGGACCTTCTTAAAAGTGGAAGAGACATGGTGTTACAATAGTTCTCTTTTTTATTAGATTGGTTCAACTAAATATTGGTGGGGACAGAAAGATAAGTTCTTAGCTCCTTATTTGTGGCTGTCTTGGGGCTTGACACACTCACTTCTAATACTTACATGAAACCAGTGGGTGAAGTCATATGCCAACATACGGTTCAATATGCAGATGATACTCAGTTGTACGTCTTGACTCCTAGCTGACTAAGCATACTAGCAGGATTATACTCATGTGTCTTCCTGAATAGGAATGAATAGGCAAGACAGAGTGGCTATGGGGTTTAGGTTCTCCTGGTACCAGGGATTTCCCTTCTTTGGATGGAGTTACACTTTCCCAGATCAAACTGATATGCAATTGGGGAGTTTCACTGGATTTTCAGATCCTACTTGAGGATGACATCAAGGGGGTCTTTCCCAGATTTGTTTGGTGAGCCCCGCATTTGGACTAGGAAGTCTAGTTAGCCCCGCATTTGGACTAGGAAGTCTTTTTCACTATTACTTATACTTAATTGCCTCTGGTCAATGAGTTTTCATAGTTTAAAAATATGAAAAACAAATAACCAAAATAACATATTATATTATTATTATGTTATGTTATGTAAGTTATATTATATTATCTTTATTATATTATCTTTATTGTATTATCTTTGGTATAGTATAGTATTGTATAGTATTGTATTGTATATTATATTTATTATATTATATTCTTCTCCTTCTTCTTGGGCCATATCCGTCATTGGACTTTGACGATCATGTCGGCAATCCTATTTTTATCAACACCACATGAAAAAACGGTGTTGAGTTTTGTCCAAACCAGTTCCCTTAGATTTTGAAGCCATGATGTTCTTCTTCTACCTGGACCGCATTTGCTTTCAATCTTTCCCTGGAGAATTAAGTGAAGTATGCTAAATTTTTCCAGGTATCGCATCACATGTCTGAAATATTCTAACTTTTGCTTTTTAATGGTGTTGATGATTTCCCTTGGCTTTCCCAGGTGGCTTATCACCACCTCTTTTCTGATTTTGTCATATTATATGACATTATTATTGTACTGTATTGTATTGTATTGATTATGTTATGATATAATATGATATATATGATATGATATGATATGATATGATATGATATGATATGATATGATATGATATGATATTATATTATATTATATTATAAACTGTGTTTGTTTTTTTTAAGAGGAGAGGAGAGTTTACTAATTTTATCAGATCATGTCATCTTATTGGGAATTTAGAGTTCCTTATTGGTTGCAGATAATCAGATTTGATTAAAGTGGTTTTGATAGAAAATAAACTGTTAGAGGATCCTATGACTAAGAGTTTCCCTGTCAGAACTCAGGCCCATATGCTACTGTAGAATAAACAGTACTTTTATGTATGTAAGTATGTGATATCACTGCAAGTCAGAATTATCTATCTTTATAAGGCGTCAGTCATGTTGAAGCACTATAATTTGAGAGAGATTTACTGCTATTATGGCTAGATTTTGAATGAATGACAAATGGTATTTAGAGTATTTCAAATTGATTTGTATTTATAAAAGCCATTGGGAATAATTGAGATCATTTTTATTTGAGGGCAAGTAAACTCTTATATTATCAAATCAAACCATCATTAAGCCTTTAATCTGGTCAGTCCAACTTATAAGTTTAACTGAGATAATTAAAATCTGTATGTGAAATACAATGATTGATTGATGAAAGATATCAACAATCATTTTCAGTGAAAAGATCTTCTATTTACAGACAAGTCTAGACAGAAGATATGCCCCGTTATTTGCTTCAAGCTCTCACTGTTATTGAAGTGAGAGAAATATTTCATGATAATATTTCTAACCTTTTAAGCCATAATTTATAGAACCATATATCTGTTAAACTGAATTTAAATGAGTAAACTTAGTACCGCTAAGGTTCACTAATGATACATTAAAATTAAAAGCTTATACTCTTATGGCTTTATCAGTAGACTGACCATTTATACAATGAGATTTTTTTTAAATTAATCACAACACTTTTGATAAGCTGGTTGTCTTATTGATTTTGCCATATGTACGCAAAAGTGCATTATAAATCTGTAACTGACTGTAGTTAATATGCAGAAAAGAACAGGGCTCAGATTTATGAGGTATTTTCATTATTATTTAAATCCTAAATTCCAGCACTTTGGCATAAAAAGGCAGACATTTTAAAGCAGTGATCCCCAATCTTTCTGGTTCCAAGGAGTGGGGTTTTTTTTGGGGGGGGATGTCTTCCATTAACCAGGGGCAGTGGGGAGGGGGATGATTTCATATGCGCAATCTAGTTCCGGTGCATACGCAGATTAAGATTTGCTGATTCTAATGCTTAGTTTTTAACAGACCAGTACTAATGTGGGCCAAAGATTGACAACTCTTGCTTTAAAGAGTTCATTTCAAGAAGCAGAACTTTCTCTATCAGGTTGGTATCTGTAGAGAAAGGCTTTGCATAATGGGACCTAGAAGAAAGGCCTTCTACATGGTGGCTCCCTCTCTCTGGAATGTCATCCCCCTCCAGAGATTAAACTGACTGCCCCCCACTCTAGCACTCCTTTGAAGGCCATGAAGACGAGGTTCTGCCAACAGGCCTGGAGAACTCAGAGCAGGATGGAATCCATTAAATGGCTAGTGTGAAAGTGTTTTGTCACTGGGGTGGAGGGTTATTATTTTATTATTTTTCTTTTTTATTATTTTTCTTTATTTTATATTGTGTTTTTATGTCCTTGTAAGCCCCTTCATTAGCCATGTGCGAGTAGGCAGCAATATACATCATCATCATCATCATCATCATCATCGTGGCATGACAAAGTAGCAGCAATGGTGCACTGGAAGATCTGCAAGAAGTATCATTTGCCTGCAAGCAAGAACTGATGGGACTACAAAACAGAGAAAGTCATAGAAAATGAAGAAGCTAAAGTGCTTTTGGACTTTAGAATTCAAGCAGACAGGCACATAACACCCCAGACTTAACAACTGTTGATAAGAAAGACAAAAAAAGTCTGGATAGTGGATGTGGCAGTGCCTGGAGACAGCAGAATAGAAGAGAAAGAACTGGAGAAGATATCAAAATACAAAGACCTACAAATAGAAATAGAACCAATAGTATTAGGTCCTTGAGTGCAATCCCAAAACAACTGGAGCACCACTTGAATGCCATTGGTATTGACAAATCTGCCACCAGTCAATTGCAGAAGGCAAACCCAGTTTGAACATCTGGGTGACTGTATGATGATCAATAATAATAATAATTTCTTTAAACCACCCACACAGGAGTGAAAATTGGATACTGTTCTGTTTCTGACAGCAATACTTCTGCACAATTAAACAATGTGCAAACATTGACTTTGGGAAAAATGACTAGAATAAGAAAGCAAAGCCTTAGAAAGACTAAACAAGAAATTAAAGCAAATAGTCTAATGTGTGCTATTAGCATATCACCAAAATTAGCTCTATTTTAATTCAGGAATGATACAGATTTTATGCTAATTGGCCCTGATTTTTTAAAGATATTTCTATATTCACCTCTACATAAAAAAGATGTTGAGACTGGAGAAAGAGTCTCAGAGAGCTTTTCCAGAGCAAAGCAACAAAGATGATTAGGTGACTTGAGGATAAAATATATGAAGAATGTTTGCAGGAATTGGGCATGTGCAGTTTAAAGAAAAGAAGTACTAGGGTGACATGAGAGCAGTGTTCCAAATATCTAAGGGGTTACCACAAAGGAGAGGGGGTCAACCTATTCCCCAAAGCACCTGAAAGCAGGATGAGAAACAATGGATGGAGACTAATCAAGGAGATAAGCAACTGGAATTAAGGAGACATTTCCTGACAGTTGGAACAATTAATCACTGGGATGACTTGCCTCCAGAAGTTGTGGTGCTCCAACACTGGTGATTTTTAAGAACAGATTGGACAATCATTTGTCTGAAATGGTATAGGCTTTCCTGCCTTAGCAGGAGTTTGGACTAGAAGACCTCTGAAGTCTCATTCCAACTCTGTTATTATGTTATTTATCATGTCAATGTACAAGATTCTACTTCTTGATTTTCAAAGGCCACGCTGGCGGGGAAATTGCTGGAGATGAAATCCATACATGCGGAAGTTGCTCAAATTGCAAAACGCTATTCTTAATCATCTGGAGAGTTTATGGACACATATAAGATTCCAGATCTTTTCTGTATCGTGTAGCCTTGCTCCTTTTGTGGCTTTCCCCCATGTATCATTCATTAGAGATCCTCAAGGCCTAATTGTGCTCGAAGCATATGGTGAATTTGGAGGATTTCGTTCGCTAGAAACATAAATAGCATTGTAAAAAGTGGAGTAAGTATGTGTTTATCGATAAATTTTGCATGGTATTTTAAATCCCCATCCCTATCATCCTTTCTCTGTCATGTTGATACCTCTGTCGATAAAGGCATAACACAATAATTCTCCAGACCTTCTAAATAGGAGAGGAAGTCAGATACTGTTCATATTTCTGTGAGCTATACCTATGCTGAATTAAATAGAATACAAGCATTAACTCTGGAAAAAATCCAAGCATTTGTATAAGAGAAAAAAAAATGAATGAAATGTCTTGAAGGAACATAATAGTAGAATAGGTAGAATTAGCGGAACATAATAATAACTTGCTATTTCACTTGCTTTGTTCCTGTATGAATTAGAATTGCCTCTGCCATTTGCTCCTACAGTGATCTAATTTCTGCTATCTTGTTTTGTTTTGTTTTTTGTATAAGTTGGTACCTGGAACAGAATACATCATAGCTTGGCAGGGTTTCACCGGGCAAATACCTGTATTGCTAAGTACCCAGCCCTTCCTGTTCCTTGCTGCATGGCCAATGCAGGGCTATAAGGAAGGCATGGGCCAGGGGGCCAGAACTAGATACTAATGTTCTGACCTAGGCTTCCTTAGAAAGCATAAAACACAATCTTAGTTCTGGCAAAGATGTAGCAAGGATAATTCAGAAGTTTATTCCATCATACAACTAAATTTATTTAACTCAAATAAGTTTACTTAGTGTTCTCCTGCTTAAATAAAATTACCACGTGCAAAAATCATCAAAGTAATGAATCAAAAACCTGTTAAAGGGTACCTTACATGTTGCATGCACAGTACCTAAGATTAATAATATAAATTTCTTTTCAGAGAACATAAAATACATCATTGTATCTAGTTCTATTATCTCTCCATCTCTCCATCCATTTTATCTATCTATCTATCTATCTATCTATCTATCTATCTATCTATCTATCTATATCTATCCATCTTTAGATTTTGTCCCGAGATAATTCTAGACATGCAATCCTATTCTGTTTCACCTTTCACCCTCATTTTAAACCTAATCTCCTTCAACTTGCCATCGTAAAAGATATGTCACTGTATTATTGTACAATAGTGAGTGAGCCTAATTTAACAGCATATATACTCTGGCAAATAAGGAGAGCATCTCATTTTCTCTCTATTTTTGGTTTGCTGCAGCCAATAGAAGGAGGGCTCATTTATCAACAAATCACTGCACATGACAACATTCACACCTGGCAAGATTACTTTGTCGTACATGTGCTCTCTGAGGTAATCCTATTCTCCAAAGGACAAATACCTCCTGGGAGCAAGTTCAGGATTCAGAGTGAGTGTCAGCTGCGATTTCAGGGAAATTTGCTGTTGAGAAGATGGACGTTTCCAAACTTGCATTTCATTTTATTGTACAACAAGGTACAAATAACATTATATTTAAAGTAGTTGCTGCATATTTCAAGATGGCACAACAAATAACAACTCTACTGGACCACTGTGGTTTATCAGCAGGTTTCAAGATTAATAAACAGAAGACAAATACTCTATGTTAACGAACACATGAAGATAAAAGGTCAAACACAATTGACGAATAAGATAGGTTTTAATATTGAGAAGAAGATAAAATATTTAATTACTGCAAATACTAATTTCATGTTATTTGAAAATAACTATGTTAATAGAATGAAATAAGAAAAAGATATGACATTATGGGATAAATTACAATTGTCACTGTTGGGTAGAGTTTCTATGATTAAGATTAATATTTTACTTAGAATGATATTTTAGTTTCAGACAATAACTGATGTATCGTTTAGACAATGAAAATATATATATATCTGGCAGAGAAGAAAACAAATAAAATATAATGTACTAAAAGATACCTTACATGTAAAGAGGATTTACCAAATTTAAAATAATATTATGCTGCCTAGTGTTTAGTTTGGATGAAAGAATGGATGCTGTTAAGAAATAGAATGTTATTGGATTTAGAAGGTCATAATATGAGATTTGGGTGACATATTAACGATGGTACATTTGAGTTTTATTCAACAAAATTTCTAACAAATATAGAAATACGGATTTCAATGCTGCAACAGATTGAAATCAATATCTTGATTCTTTCATGCATCTTCTTGTGATTTTGTTTCTTTGTGCAAATGGACGAACTTCTAAGTTGAACTAAGGTAAGAGAAATGGACTGATCCAATCACCTGATAAGCAAATGGGATTTTCATTTGGAACTCCTTGTCCAAAATGCTTATATATCCACTAGCTGATGACCCAGCATTGTCCGGGTATTTATTTATTCCAATCCTGTATTAGACAGGAAAATCCTGTAGTCAGGACTCACACTGTTGTACTGTCTCTCGCGCCATGTCACAAGTCTTCTATTCCTCACCTCGGGAGTTTCTTGTCTATGCTGGTGTTTCATTTTTTTTTATTGTACTTGGCCAATTGCCTGATGTTTCCTTGGAGGGCTGAGCGGGAGCCCTCTTGTGGAGTACTGGAGTACTGTGAAACCATTACCATGACAAGTCTACTATGCTGTACAGTAGAAGCCATTGTACACACAGCCCCCTGAAGGGTGTTGGGGTGTCTTATCCCTAACAACCGTTGTATAGCATTGGTTTCCTGAGGGTAAGTTATCTGTGTACCAAGTTTGGTTGAAATTGCTTGAGGTGTTCCAGAGTTATGCTGGAATGAACACACACACACACACACACACACACACCTGGATAGATAAATAGATAGATGATAGATAGAAAGATAGATAGATAGATAGATAGATAGATAGATAGATAGATAGATAGATAGATAGATAGATAGATAGATAGAGATAGATAGAAGAAGGAGGAAGAGGAGGAAGGAGGAGGAGGAGGAGGAGATAGACTATGTTCTTCCAATAGCCTTACTCTGAATATAACTTTCTTTCTCCTGAATTTGCACTTGCTTCTGTGCTCTGAATGATAACATATAAAAGAAAGTCAATACAAGGAATTGTGCTTAAACTTATATCACTAAACCTGACCCAAAAGCACGGACTTTCTCTGATTGAAATCTTCAGCTAGGTAGCTATACTACAGCTCTGATGAGTTAAGGTTCTATAATAATTACTACAGACTTTATTTATGAAAAACCTTTCATTGGTTTGCTCACTAATGCATAGTAAATCCTGTTTCCATATTGCAGTCACTTCTATAGTTCAGGTGACAATGCTTTCATTAATAAAGTTTTAAATAGAGAAGAAGCTGAAAAACTTCAGATGATAACCTTTTTCTCTGACCTCTTTGACTTCATTTCCTTCTATTATCAGGGAACTGACCTGGAAGACTTTTTCCCTCCATTGAGTATGTAATGAATTTTTGAAATTGCCTAGAAATGATGTGTTAGTAATATAATTAATCATTGCAATTAAGGATGACAAGGCCTAAAACATTATTTTTGTTTCAGAAAAAACTTTGTTTGAAATCTGTTTTGACAACTGATTTATTAATTAAAGAATGCCAGAAAGATATATCTAAACTTGTGTGGCGGGGCCAAAGAAAAAAAAACAGAGGACAAATGTAAGGTCTTTCAAGATAGTAAAGAAAGAGGAAGTTGAGTTTACCTGATTTGAAATTATATATTGCAGCTTGTTGTTTAGTTTGGATGAAAGAGTGGGTGATGTTGAGAAACAGGTGTTTATCTATCTGTTTATCTATCTATCTATCTATCTATCTATCTATCTATCTATCTATCTATCTATCTATCTATCTATCTATCTATCTATATAATTTATATAGCTGTCCATTTAGCAAAACTAGCAATTCAGAACTTATTGGAATTAGAATGACATGATTTGAAGTTTGGGTTGAATGATTATCTATGATACTAGCCAAAGTTAATGTAGATTTCAAAAATCATTTTGTCAGACATGCCATTTTTAAGAGCAGGTAACAGAGGTGGTATTCAGCAGGTTCTGACCAGTTCTGGAGAATTGGTAGTGGAAATTTTGAGTAATTCAGAGAACCAGCAATTACCACCTCTGACTGGCCCTGCCCCCATCTATTCTCTGCCTCCCAAGTCCCAGCTGATTGGCTGGGTCTTCCTTTATTGCCCTGCACAGGAGAACAGAGCTGGAAAGCAGGGTAGTGGGGTGGGAAGGGAATGGAATTTTGCAGTAACCTTCCCCCAGGAGTTGGGAGGGAATGGAGATTTTGCAGTATCCTTCCCTTGGAGTGGTGAGGAATGGAGATTTTGCAGTATCCTTCCCTTGGTGTGTGTGTGTGGGGGAAATGGAGATTTTACAGTATCCTTCCCCTGCCATGCCCACCAAGCCATGCCAACCAAGCCACGCCATGCCCACAGAACCAGTAGTAAAAAATAATAATCCACCACTGGTAGGTAATAAATATAAACTCAGTTTGTATGTGAAAATAGCTTTGTGGCTTTCATGTGAAAAAGCACATAAAAGAAAATTATAACTAAACACAAATGGCTAATTTATTTTAATATTTTAGAAATTCCTCAGGGAGATTCCAAGC
Organism: Notechis scutatus; assembly: GCF_049901735.1. NCBI lineage: Eukaryota > Metazoa > Chordata > Lepidosauria > Squamata > Elapidae > Notechis > Notechis scutatus. The sequence goes on along the minus strand of NC_142012.1, from coordinate 17,110,788 downwards.
AAAAATCAAGACAAGATTTGATATTAAGAGGAGATAGGTGGTTTATCTATGTATTATTGTTAAAAAAAATAAGTAAAGGACTTTTAATTTTAAATATTGTAAGATTGGATATGAAACAGAATTATGTACACATGATGAACATGTTAAAGTTAACATGTATAAACTTTTATTGAAATCTGAAACAGACAAAAAGAAGATGTTACTATCAAGCACCAGGGAAATCAGGAGATTGAGGCAGTTCAAATGCGTACATGTAATCATTAACATACAACAGTTCATTTAGTGACCTTTCAAAATTACAACAGCACTGATAAATGTGACTTATGACCTTTTTTCACAGTTACAACCTTTGTAACAGCTGCATGATCATGTGACCAATATTCAGATGCTTAACAACTTGTTTGTATTTAAGATATTTGCAGTTTCCCAGGGTCATGTGATCACCTTTTGCAACCTTCCAACAAGCAAAGTCAATCAGGAAGCCCGATTCACTTTACAACCAGGCTACTAACTTATCAACTGCAATGATTCACTTAACAATGGTGGCAAGAAAAGTCGTAAAATGAGGCAAAACTCACTTAACAAATGTCTCGCGCAAGAACAGAAATTTTGGGCTCAATTGTGGTCGTAAGTCAAGGATTACCTGTATAAAGATTTATTGCAAGGCTAAGCTCTCTACGAGAATCTGAGCTACTGACAGTCAAGGGAAATGAGCGGGAATTTATAAGGCATTCAAGGTGGGATAGACTTAGATTTCTTGTGGGTGCGCAAGGACTCATGACTTATGATGCGTTTGCTTCCTCCCACAGAGTCAGCCTGGTCATCTCCTACAATGAATGAATGATAAAACTGGTTAAAAAGTTTGGTTATAGCATACATATTGATAAATGGGACCATATGGGGATGAAAGAACTGAAATGTATGTTATGTGGTCATCTTAAAGATAAATTTATATAATGAAGTACCTTTGGAATTTGTCCTGGGAAAGCCTATCTAAATGAAATTATGCTGGAAATATGAATAAGAGGGGATTTTTTATTACGCTTGGTGGATTTGTAATTTTCTTTTTTAAAAATTGGATTCATTAATTCAGAAGATTTTAAAGATTAATATAGAACTGAAACCAGAGATGTTTTTTGGGGACTGACAAAAAATTGAAAAAAAAAAAAACCGTATGGAACTTTTTTTATATACATAATATCTACAGCAAGATTCTTATGTGCACAATGGTGGAAAAAAAATGAAATTTTCCTCAATGGAAGAGTGTTCAGTGAAGATGACAAAGCTTTCAGAGGTAGCTAAAATAACAGACTTAATTAGAGACAGTAATTAAATTTAATGTGTTTTGGAAACCCTTTTGGACTTTTTGCACAAAATAGAAAAAATTAAATTAGATGGGTTTGAAGGTTAGAAAAAATATGAATTAGTTATGTTATAACCATAGAGTAAGAGCTTTACTTAAATTTATGCCTTTAACTGTTGTAAAAAAAAAAATAGAAATCCATTTCTTTGTATTTCTTTTTTCTTTCTTATTTTTCTGCATTTTGGGCTTTGTTCTTTCTTTGTTCACGTCTTTTCTTCACATTAAACATTTGTTTGTGTAAAAACCGAATAAGGTTATTACCAAAGAGCCAATTAAAAAGGGCCGTACATATTTTGAAAACATTGGAAACAATGACTGCTTTTATATATTTGCTTGTATGTCTGAATACAGACACAGGATTCTACACATTATGTAAATGGCTTTAAATAATTAAATAACCCCTCAAACGGATCAGAGTGTTTTGGGCTCCATTTTAAAGCAACTTTGAGGGCTTGAAGCGCATTATTTTCCCCTGCCTTTGTTCTTCCATCCCTCAGCTCAACAATAAACATAAAATGCTATGCTTGTTAGAAAAAATTGCTTACAAAAAGTGTGTATTAGGGAATTCTCCCACATATTTTGCAAGCCAACAAAGAAATTAAACATAACTAGTTTACCAGTGAATACACATAATAAAATAGATCAGCGTTTCCCAACCGTGGCAACTTTAACATTGGTGGACTTCAACTCCCAGAATTCCCCAGCCAGCATGTGCTGGCTGGGGAATTCTGGGAGTTGAAATCCACCCATCTTAAAGTTACTACTTTAGTACTACGTTACTGCAATCTTAAAGTTACTACTCCATTACTATTCACCCAGTTCTCAAGTGTCCCTGTATCATAGCCTTATAAAAAAATAAACATGGGGAAAGATCTCTTATGTCTCTTTAAATCTATACCAGAGATAGTTCTGTTTGTTTTGCTCTTTCTGTTCCTCCTTTAATGAGACCTAATTTAATCATTTAACTAAATGTTAGTACCTATGCAACTTCCTTCCTCAGACAACGGATCAATAATTCCCAGTGGCATTAATGACTCAGAGATATTGTAAAGAATATTTTGCCAACACAAGCTCTCTAAGACATTAAAAAAAAAAAAACATTGTGTGGGAAGTAAACCTAGTTTATACTTCTGTTTTTCAGCCTTAAATTACAGGTCTCTTCAGCATTTCATATCTGCCAACATATGACAGATAGTCCTTGACTTATAACAGTTCGTTTACAATGACACTGAAAAAAGTGACTTTTCACACTTCCAATCATTGAAGCATGGTCACATGATCAAATTCAGATGCTTGGCAATTGATTCATATTTATGATGGTTGCTGTTTCCCAGAGTCGCGTGATCACTTTTTAACGACCTTCTGACTAGTAAAGTCAATGGGGAAATCAGATTCACTTAACAACCATAATAACTTAACAGTTGCAGTGATTCACCTAACAATTGTGGCAAGAAAGGTTGTAAAAAGAGGCAAATATCTATTTACACACACACACATACAGGCACACACACAAACACACACACACACACACCTTATACATTACATACATGCATACATACATGTATATATAATATTAAGTTACAATTATTTGCTAGTTGAAAAGAAACTTTGTGGGCACAAAACTGCCATCTTTTCGAACTGATCAATCTGTCTAAGTTGGCATATTTGGCTTGCTTATTCCTGTCTGAATGAAACCACATCAAGTAAAGAAACTTCTTCATTCTTTGTTTGCAGAATCAATTTCTTTTTTAAAAAAAGATTAGGAAGGAAACAAATTGGGCTGAGATTTTGTTCAATAGTTTGGAATGCTTTATGTACTTAATGAACTAAGAATAGCAATCTTCCCTCCCCCGTTTTTTCCCGGTAAGATCCAAGGGATGTAGAAAAAAGCTAGCGTCTTAACTAGTCTCATAACCTTTCTTTTCACCTCTTCCTTGACCTGAAATATAGATCCTTAATTATATCTTCCCTCCCTGGTCCTTAGCTACCTAAAGGTACTGAACCTGCAAGGACATTACCACTTAATTTACAGTTTTACAAATTGAAAATTCTTGGGTTTTTTTTTTTCTTATAGAAAAAGGAGGTAAGCAATATTCTAATGGTGTGGTTTGTTCAGGAATAAACTAGATGTGATCATGCGTCCCCTAGCCAATGATAGTAAGTGCACTCTGGTAGATAAAAAGCAATTAACCCCTGCTTTAATATTTTATAAAGTTAAATTATGCATGTGTCAGGGTTCCGACGGATGCAGCATGTTTATTTATTTTTCCCTAACCCGACAGAAATGGTAAAGAAATCACGCAAATAGCTCAGAACTCTGCCCATCAGAGCTCTGACCACTGTTTGAAAACAAGATACATCAGGTGTTATGTTTGGGGCAACTGGGGAACCTGGCAAAAGGTTAGGTTGAAAAACCAGCCAGATTCAACTGGGAGCTGCAGAGAAAAATGTAACAAATGAATAATGCATTCTGGTGCTCGAGGCCTTTTTTGCAGTTGCTTGGAATATCAGAATATTGCTATTGCCTTCCAAGTTCCTCTCCATCCCGATCACATGAACCAGATTGAAGTATATACTGCCCTCCCTTTGTTTCTCCTTACACCTAGACACAGAAACATACAAGCGCAACACAAAGATAACACAGAAACACACACATACAAGTGAGCAAATGGAGCCGTCCTGGTTACCAGCCACACAGAGGCAATCCATAGGGACACACTCTGATTGTATACCTATTGAGAATATGTCCACGTTACTTTGTCACACAGAAAAACAACAACAAGGGATGCCTCTAATAGCCGCTAATTCACCCTCTTGTACCGGTGCAACAAACAGACTAGTGACTGTCAGTTGCCAGGACTTCTACTATGTGTATCACATTGTAGCCTCTCTAACCTTGCATGTCATATGTTGAATCAGGGGTGTCAAACACAAGGCCTGAGGACTGGATCCAGCCCACGATGGCCTGCAGGACTATCCTGGAAAATGTAAGGGGCCGGGCCCCGTCACTTCCGCCCGGTCTATCCAGTGCAAAAAGGAAACATGCCAGCAGTTTGAGGAGTGGCATCAAGTTGGCCATGGCAGTAGTGGGATTCATTTTTTTTTACTACCGGTTCTGTGGGTGTGGCTTGGTGGGCATGGCTTGGAGGGCATGGCAGGGGAAGGTTATTGCAAAATCTCCATTTCCTCCCCATCCAACTAACCTGCTTTCCAGCTCCATTCTCCTGTGCAGGGCAACAAAAGAAGACCCAGCCAATCAGATGGGACTTGAGAGGCAGAGAATAGATGGGGGTGGGGCAAACCAGAGGTGGTATTTGCCAGTTCTCTGAACTACGCAAAATGTCCACTACCAGTTCTCCAGAACTAGTCAGAACCTGCTTAATACCACCACTGGGCCATGCCCACCCAGTCAGCCACACACAGTGAGTGGCATCAAGCTGGCCATCAACCCACCCAGTTGGCTACACCCACCCAGTCATCCCCCCCGAGGTCAACAACAGCCCTGATGCGGCCCTCAATGAAATTGAGTTTGACACACACACACACACCCGTGTTAAATAAATAAATAAATAAATAATAACAAGTATTTTCAGATTCAGTGTCAATTTTCTTAATAATTCTCATGCCATCCTAGAATTCTACTCCCTTGTTCCTTTATTGTGCTGTTGTATTTTAGTTATATAATTACAATATTAATATTGTTCATAACTAAGCACATAAGTTTGTTTTAATTTTGTGCCATGGGAACATGGTTGATGAATAATATGTAAACTTTATAAAAATCCATTCAGTTTGGAAATATGTTGAAATAAGAATTATTGGTCACATAATCTGCTCCCTATATGAAAAGTGAGATTTGCTCAGGTGCTTCAATAACAATGGAAGTTTTCCAAGATAATATTTTTTTAAAAAAAATAGGAGAGGCCAGATATAGTAGAAAGCTAATATGGTTACAGTTAATAAATGTGAATAGTCTCTGGATTGTATTGACAAGTCCCTTGGTAAAATCTTAAACATCTTTGTAAAGTTAATTATGAATAGTAGCACACAATATTTCATTCTTCAATGCATTTGTTTTACAAGCCACATTGTCTCTTCGAAAATTTGAGATACACAAAAGAGCAGGGAAAGCTTTTTTTCTTTCTTTCTTTTTTTCTAATTACCTTTTTTTCTTGCACTTTTAATTCAATCTTTGGTTTCTTTTTTCTTCTTTTGTGCTTTCTCACATTAGTTTCAAATTGTTTTTAATCTTTTGTTAAAATCTTCAACAAAGAAATTCAAAAACTGAACTATCACACACACGTACAGTCAGTGAAATTAGGGCCTTGAGAAATTATCAGCTCCCTACATGGAAAAAAATAGTAATATTGCAAACACTTAACAATTCATACTGCCAAGGGTTGATTACTTCTTGAATGCTTTTTATTTAAAGTTTCTAGAAATAGAAAGCCAGAATAACTGGCAAACAACTTTGACCTACTGCTTTTCTTATTCCAAGGAGAGACATGAGCACATGTGTGCGTATTTTACATACAAAATATGTGTCCTCTGAGCCTGTGCTATTCATTCCATCTGTCAAGGATAAAGTTTAGGCTACAAGCACATAAAATTCGGGCTATAAATTGAACAAACACTTTCAAACAGTAAGAATTTTTGGTGGGATACAAAGCTGTGGTGGGATTCAAATTTTTTTACTACTGATTCTGTGGGCATGGCTTGGTGGGCATGACAGGGGAAGGATACGGTAAAATTTCAATTCCCTCCCCACTCCTGGGGGAAGGTTACTGCATAATCCCATTCCCTCCCATCCCACTACCCTTTCCAGCTCTGTTCTCCTGTGCAGGGCAGCAAAAGAAGACCCAGCTGATCAGCTGGGACTCGGGAGGCAGAGAATAGATGGGGGTGGGGCCAGGCAGAGGTGGTATTTGCCAGTTCTCCAAATTACTCAAAATTTCCGCTACTGATTCTCCAGAACTGGTCAGAACTGGCTGAATACCACCTCTGATACAGAGGTTCAAAAGGAATACTTGAATTTGACAAAACTCCAGGCAACATCTTCCTTCTAGATGGGTCAAAACAGCATTTACCCCCACACTTTTATGGTGCTTCTGGCTGTAGAGTAAGATGGCTTGCCATCAGTCCACACCCTGCTGATGAAAGCCCAGACACACTGGGCAGACCATGTTGTAAGGATGCCAGACCACCACATCCCTAAACAGCTCCTCTATGGTGAACTGACTCAAGGACAGCAATCACACACGAGACAAAGGAAGTGATATAAAGACACATTGAAACCCGACATGGCACACGTTGATCCACCAAGGCTGCCAGACATTTGAAGACAAAAGAACTATTACAGCACAAAAGAAGCAAGCACCCCGCAAAGCCAGAGATGCAAATGCTGCAACAATAGTGCCCACACATGTCTGCGCAACATGTGGCAGAACATTTTGTGCCCTTATAGGCCTTACCAGCCACTTGCAGACACACTGTGGACAGCCCACAACCCATTAGATGTCAAGGTCCTCTTTGAACACGATGGACGAACATAATTATCAGATTATGATGAATATAAGGACATTTGTAACTGAGTGTCAGAACTTAATGAATCAAACCAGCCATTTCAATGATCCATCCTGAGCCATTGATGAAGTTCAACTTAATTTTCAAGTCAAGGCATTGCTTCATAAGTTATGAAGATTCAGATAATCCATCAAAGCAAAGCTAGTTGTCTTGGATCTTTACAATCTGCCAGTCATATAAATCTAATAAAACAAATCAACAACATGTATTTACAAGAAATATGACTGAACATGGAATCTACAAGATGTATTAAGAAAGCAATGCGTAGCTATAAGCTAAGTATTGAGGATCACTTTGCTAACTCCAATCCTCGACACATGTGGCAGGGCATCCAGAATATTACCAACTACAAGCTTGCCCGTTTTACTCCCTCATTTGCTAATGTCTCATTTCTTGATGAGCTAAATGATTTTTATGCTCGCTTTGAACGAGACAACCAGGAGATAGTCACCAAGATCAGACGCTCTGTGAATTTAAGCCCCTCACACTCTCTACCACTGAAGTCTGTGCTGTTCTGAACCGGATCAACACACGTAAAGCTGCGGGCCCTGATGGCATTTCAGGACATGTATTTAGGGCTTGTGCTGAACAGTTGTCTGTGGTTTTGACTGACATTTTCAATCTGTCTCTTCCCCAAGCAACTGTACCAACTTGCTTCAAGACCACTTCCATCGTACCAGTGCCTAAACACTCCAAACCTGAGTGCCTGAATGACTACTGCCTTATAGCACTTACACCTACAATCATGAAATGCTTCGAGCGGCTAGTTCTGGCACATCTCAAAACTTGCCTCCCAATTACACTAGACCCTTACCAATTTGCCTACAGCAAGAACAGAAGTACTGAAGATGCTGTTTCCATAGCATTACACACCACTTTGACACACCTGGACAATAAGAATACCTATGCTAGAATGTTGTTTGTTGACTTTAGTTCAGCATTTAATACAGTCATTCCCTCCAGGTTGATCACTAAACTTGGTGACCTTGGTATTAACACTATTCTTTGTAATTGGATACTGGATTTTTTTGACAAACAGACCACAATATGTCAAGTTGAATAATTCCACTTCATCTACTATCACACTGAGTACTGGTGTACCCCAAGGCTGTGTGCTGAGCCCCTTCCTGTTCTCTCTCTTCACCTATGACTGCAGGCCTGTGTATGGCTCTAACACCATTATGAAGTTCACAGACGATACTACGGTGATCGGATTCATCAACGATGATGATGATTCAGAATACAGGAAGGAGGTGCAGTGCCTAGCTATGTGGTGCACTGACAATAACTTATTACTTAATACTAACAAGACCAAAGAGCTCATTGTGGACTTCATTGATGTACAGGAAAGTACATCAACGGGAGAATGGGAGAACGTGTCACCAGCTTCAAGTTCCTGGGGATCCACCTCTCTGAGGACTTGTCCTGGCAGATTAACACCACTAATCTGATTAAGAAAGTTCACCAGTGCCTCTTCTTCCTGAGATTACTGAGGAAGAATCACCCCTCCTCAGCTATTCTGACTAATTTCTACCGCTGCACAGTTGAGAGCATCTTAACAAGCTGTATCTCAGTTTGGTATGGAAATTGAACTATAAAGGAAAAAAAGGCATTACAGAGGGTGGTGAAAACCACCCAACGCATTATAGAGATTCCACTTCCTGCCATTGTGGACATTCAGGGGAAACGATGTCTGCGTAAAGCCCACAGCATCGTTAAGGACCCCTTCCATCCAGCACACAAACTGTTTACTCTTCTTCCATCTGGGAGGAGGTTCAGGTGTCTCCATTCTAAGAGCAGCAGGCTAGGGAACAGCTTTTACCATACAGCAGTTTCCTTGCTGAACTCCTCAGTTCGTTTGTCCCCACACATATGCTGATGCTTCCCTTGATAATATATGATGTATTTTGTATACTTCTCTGTGCATTTGTATTTATATTCAACGTGTCCATAAACATTTCGTACAGTTGAATATGTTCATATATGTGCAGTCACACTTATCTTTGTGTGCTCGTGTACATACATTTTGTTGTGTTTTCCATTGACATATTCATAGATGCCTTGCATATATGCATACATATATTTATATTTTACGGTTGTCTTGCACTCTGGTTGGATGCTAACTGCATTTTGTTGCCTGTATCCATGGCAATGACAATAAAGTTGAATCTAATCTAATCTAATCTATATATGAGGTAAAACCCAGATCAAGATTCCAAGGCTCCAAGCATGATTATTAAATGCTTACATAATTCTTTGTATTTAGAATGTCATACATATAAAGAATTGGTTTAAATTATCAACTTTATCGTTTCTTGAAATTTGTGCTGCTTTCATAATTCATTTATAGAGATTGAGTAAAAATTCCCAATTTTATGTTAAATGATATTATATAAAGTTGTCCTTTTTTGCACAAACATTAAGTTCAAACATAATGAAATGATAATGTATGTAGAGATGTAGATAGTCACAGTTCAATAAGCTAAATATTAAACAGTTAACAAATGTCATAATGATTTAAAAGTAACAAACAATAAGCACAGCATAACAAAGATTGCTATAGAGAATAACACATTGTTCAGATTAAGGGGTGAAATAAAACGGAGCAAAGTCAAGCCATTTTAAAAGGTTGGGTAAAATATTTTAAAAGTGCACCAAATCCCCTGTGTTGTTTCCATTCCCGTAAACAACTGCAGATGCAGACAATGTAAGAAAAGCTCTCCAGATGCTTGAAGGGCATCCAACCTTTTTCTGATTAAATAAATATGTGTTGTGAAAATGAATTGTCTAAAGGTCATATCATCCCAGTCACTCACTCAATATTAGTAACTATGAAAGGGATCTTGGAGTCCTAGTAGACAATCACTTAAATATGAGCCAGTAGTGCTACAGCTGCCAAAAAAGCCAACACAGTTCTACGCTGCATAAACAGGGAGATAGAATCAAGATCATGTGAAGTGTTAATATCACTTTATAATGCCTTGGTAAGCCATACTTGGAATACTGCATCCGGTTTTGGTCGCCACAATATAACCAAAATGTTGACCTTCTAGCAAGAGTGCAGAGAGGAGCAACAAAGATTATTAGGGGACTGGAGGCTAAAACATACAAAGAACAGTTGCTGGAATTGGGTATATCTAGTTTAATGAAAAGAAGGACTAGGTGTAACATGATATGAGTATTCTGATATCTCAGGGGTTACCACAAAGAAGAGGGAATCAACACAGAGGTGGTATTCAGCAGGTTCTGACCAGTTCTGGAGAACCGGTAGAGGAAATTATGAGTAGTTCGTAGAACCGGCCAATACCACCTCTGATTGGAGATTCTACAGTATTCTTCCCCTGCCACGCCCACCAAGCCACGCCCACAAAAACAGTAGTAAAAAATTTGAATCCCACCACCGGAATCAAGCTATTCTCCAAAGCACCTGAGGGCAGGACAAGAAGTAATAGATGGAAACTAATCAAGGAGAGAAGCAACCAGAACCAAGAATTTCCTGAAATTGATCAGTGGAACAACTTGCTTCCAGAAGTTGTGAATGCTCCAACTCTGGAAGTTTTTAAGAAGAGATTGGACAACCATTTGTCTGAAATGATATAGGGTTTCCTGTCTGAGCAGGGGATTGGATTAGAAGACCACCAAGGTCCCTTCCAACTCTGTTATTCTATTCTATTCTTAAAAGCTTTAGGAAATTTGCTAAGCATTATCACGACTGGGCGGCTAATATATCCATCACACAGCATGGAAATTTTAGTTAATATGCAAAGTGTAATAATTCAATTTCACAGGAAAATCATGCAAATGTTATCTGGAATTTTGGAAAAGCAAGGTGCAACTGACACTGTATATTTTAGCTTGGGTCTATGCTAGCATCTTCAAAAGACACCAATATGCTTGGTAAGACTTAAATTTCTGATTTGTGTTGCTGAAAAGCAAGGAAAAGTATGGCCAACATAGACAGATCAATAAAGAAACTTTCTTGAGAGTCAATTGGAAAAAGTTTGCATAAAACTCTGTGCATCGTTACACAAAAGTTTTTCCTGATTTATGTACTTTTTTAAAACATAAATCTTCTTCTGATGTAGCTGTTACCATTAATTTATATTTATAGATTTTGTTTGGTTCTTTCATCTTTAATCATGTTGTGAATCTGAATCTAGAATTGCTCAGGCGCATTATCAAAACTAACTTTTAAAAAATTGCTTTTTATACTTTAAACATAATTATTAGTTCATATTTTGTTGGACTGATTTTTTTTAAAGTTTAAATTGCAATTTTGTAAGAAGTAATTCCTGAACCTATCTGCAATCAGCGTCATGCTGATGGGTGTAGAGCTTCTCTATCTTTCCTTATTGTTAATTTGAGTCCAATGTTATCCATCTGTGATGTCTATTTGCACAGTCATCTGTTGGGGTGTTGAAAGAAGGTATTTACTATAAACATTGAATTTTCTTGGCAGAATTATATTAGTTATGTTTTCTGCTTCATTTCTTACACCAATGCCAATTTTTCCCATTATAGGAAACTGGAATGCTGAAGTTGCCAATTTTATTTGATAAAAAGTGTGTTTGTACATTGCAAAATTCTGCTGCATTTTCAAAAATTAACTGGAGTTACCTAACTTGAACCAATTGAACATTTCAATTGGATGATTTGATACAAAGGAGTGCTTTGATTGAATTACCTGGCAATCTTTAATTCAAAACATCTTTGCTATAAAGAAGAGCCAACACATTTCAACCTGATTTAACACCAGCCAAGTCAAGGACTTAGAAGGCGAGGGCTGGGCAGCACAAGCAAATGACAGCTGAGAAAGACCTAAAAGCCAACCACCAACACACCACAATCAACATCTAAAAAGCCACTTACAATAGGCCCTATAAATACCACACAGAGAACAGCACACATTCTGCTGGAGCAGGAGTGTCAAACTCCCAAGCTGTGGGCTGGATGCGTCATGCGCTGGACACGCCCATGCCTGGTTTAGCGAAGGGGGAAAAAGTCATGATAAGTCATGTGACAACGGCATGATAATGCAAGTTTGACACCCCTGTGCTAGAGAGAGTTCCCTAAAGATGGGTTCCAGCATGAGTCCAAAAGTTCGGAAGACAAAACCTGTGGTCCCAGTGACCGACACAGATTAGATCCTGCAACATTAATCTGTGGCACATATATTTACCTTCATTTGTGACCTTTCCACCTGTTTCAAATTAGTTTTAAATACTGTGGTCTTCTTTTGTGCATGAGTACAGAGTATCTCTATATTACTAAAACTCTCATTGTGTTTATCTGTATGTTTGTACTTTCAAGTTAGCACAATAGTGCATATACTGTAATAATTTTTGAAACAAAATACCTAAAATAAGCTAGTTTAAAGAATGTATTTTTAAAAAAACAAGGATTCATTATTCCTTTGGAATTGAAATTTCTGAGGTACAGGTTGGTTCTATTCACAAAGTAGTGACTCTTGTAGGATCCCTGCAGTAACTTGATTGTGATTTCCAGCTCTCACTACCAGCTTCCTATAAGCAAAGTCAATGGGGAAGCCAGCAGGAAGTCAAAAGTAACTTCTGCTCCCACTACCTTTTTGGCTCTGTAGTCTTTCTGTTTATTTGTTTTGGTAAGTTAATATTAACTTACTATTGATGTGCATTTGACACTACAATTATGTTTCTATGTACAGTATATAGGTCATTTTTAGATGATTATGGAACCATGCAGCACTTGGATAAAAAAAAATGCTTAACCTAAAATTTACTCTTCATTCTGGTCACATCAGAATGCACTATTTACTTTCATAGGATGATCCAACAGGTCCCAGGGCTTTCTATTTTTTTTTTTCATAAAGTCTTCCAGCCCTTTGACAAAATTATGCCTTTCAGACCTCAGTGAAGACAGTGTAGCCATGAGAGTTATGGACCTGAGAAGTAATTTCCAAAAAAAATATATTGACAAACAAAATAAAATTAGACCAAAGGGGGCATATATTTTCCCATCATTGAAAGGAGTGACTGAAACCAGATTCATATTGATTTTTCTTCCTTGTTGAGATTCCACCCATAAACCAGGAATTGCATTTCTTTCTTCCAGAGTCAGTTCTAGCTTCGCATAAGGGAGGGAGGGAGCTGTCAATTGAGACCTATTCATATTTCAATTGTATGAATAATACATAGGAAAATTATCATGAGAGACAGAATTCAGTCTTCTTTGATGGAAAATTTCACTGCACTTATTTAACCACCTGTAAAGAAGACTGTAGATCATTAGTCACTAGAAAATACAAGGAAGAGATTCTTTAAATATTATCACAGGAGTACTTTCGTGCTTACTATGTCAGTAAAATGCAGACTATAGGTGGGGAGGAAAATATAAAGTGATTTATACATCAAATTGGTCCATGAGGTATGATAGTTTTAAACTTTTGGAGCAGAGGTAATATTTAGCAGGTTATGACTATGACCAGTTCTGGAGAACTGGTAGTGGAAATTTTGAGTAGCTTGGAGAACCGGCAAATACCACCTCTGACTGGCCCCACCCCCATCTATTTTCTGCCTCCCTAGTCCCAGCTGATCAGCTGGGTCTTCTTTTGCTGCCCTGCACAGGAGAACTGAGCTGGAAAGCAGGTTAGTGGGGTGGGGAAGGAATGGGATTTTGCAGTAACCTTCCCCCAGGAGTGGGGTGGGAATGGAGACTTTGCAGTATCCTTTCCCTGCCATGCCCACCAAGGCAGGCCCACAGAACCAGTCGTAAAAAAAAAATTGAATCCCACCATTGTTTTGGAGGCTGCAGATTGGAGTCCTTCAAAACATGACGTTACGCTAATTGGATTATCAAATAATGAAGTTGCTATCTTGAAGAAAATAAGGGAGGAGCGAAACAAGAAAGACCTATCCTTGGTTCTTGTTCATAGGCTCAGCATTTGTATTCCAGATTTGTTGCCCAAACTCAAGCACCTCCAACACAGCAGAACGGATCCTACTTACTGTTTTCCCCTGATATTATTGATACCATTTTCTATTTCTGACTTTCTGTTGATGAGAATTGGAATACAAGAACAAAATGTGCAAATAAACATTAATTCAAAGTTTTCTGTTCTAAATGCAAACAATGAACAGCTGCTTCAGCTCTTCTAGTCTTTTATATAATGAAAAATTGTCAACAAATTCCCCCCTGTGCTGCCATGTATTTTTCCAAGCTAAATATGTCCAAGTTCTGCAATCTGGAGCCAATGTTATTCCAACAAATTGGCTAATGATAATTGAGACTGATGAGATACATTTGCAAAATCTACTAAGAATTCAGTACAATTTTGTCCCAGCCTGATAGATATATAAATATTGAGGACTGGTAGATAGAGATCTAATAGCCAGTAGTTCAAAAGCATGTAGGCTTCTAGGTCAATGTTAAATTTCAAAAATGTTTAATTTGAATGACCTATTAATCTTTATTAAGGTGTGTGTTTATTGGGGTTAGTTGATAATAGATAATACCTTTTGGATGGTCCACAAGACACTAATATTCACATTGACCCACTTAAGTATAGACAGGTAGAAACAGGTCAATGACTAGTCCAAAATCCCTCAGTGGATTTCATTCAAGTTAATTTGAACCTCGTTCTCCTTAATGAAAATCTAACTTTCTAGCCACTGTTACCACAAGGGAAGTAAAAGATGAACAAATCTTAAAACATTTTGATTTCTATTTGCCCTTAGGGATGGATTCATTTTAGTATACTTAATAGAAAAATTGTGCCCTAAAGGTACAATTTTGATCCTTAAGGAATTACTACAACTGGGCTTCAGAAAATTTGGAAAGAATAGATTCCTGCAATGTGTTTTCTGAAAGTATGGTACAGTAATATTATATATTCTCGGTTTCTGTATAGCATTTTGTTTAATGATCCCTATCCATTTACTTCTGGAAAACCTCAGATGCACAATTCTGGATTTATTTTCAAGAACAGGCAACAGCTGCACCCCAATAATACATTTGCTATGTGAGTTGTGCAATTTTACAGAAAAGACAGGCTCAAATCAATTGAGAAAGAATGTCTAGAAATTATAGACATTAAATTATAGAGGGGAAAAAATGAAAAACTGCCAATTTGACATTTACTGTCGTATCTACCAGTTACTTTGTTGAGATAAAAATCGAATTTTGAGGCAGCCTTGGGAACTTAATTTTTCAACTAACCCTGTTTTCTGTCTGGGGATTTTTCTAATCAAAAAATAGACTTTTTCTGAGTTTTAAGAAGGAAGTGTTAAACTGTTCCTTGTAAGCGTTTGACAGCTAATACAGGATATTCCAAACAGCTTGTGAACCATCTCAGTTACTTTCTTCTCCCTTTTCTGGTGTGACTCAGTGAATTATTCCTTCGACTTCTTAAAATAAAAAGAATATAATTAATATTGTGACAGCATCAATTTAGGATCTATATTTCAGCACAAGCGATTACTAAACAGGACATTTTAGCTTTGGGTTACAATGTTGTAAAGAACATTTTGCTCTGATTTAAATACAACCGCTTTTCATTACGGCAAAGGTTATTTCCATTTGATAGGAATGAAAATTGTTTCCTTGCCTATCATAAGTCATAGTCCTAATTTTCTTGTCATGAAGTATAATTAGATATCACTCCTTTTCAAATTAGAAGGTAATATTCTAATCATTATTTACGCTAAGCTATAGACATGGAATGTCAGCATTCCAACTAACCAGCTCCAACCCAATAAACTCTGAGACAGGCATTTCCTCAAAGTTCCATTTTATTAGAGTTGTCATAGTGGCACATCTGGGAAAACCCAAATCTGAGAGTTCTGGGTTTTCCCTTCATAAATGAAAATCAAAACCCCATCCCCTACTCCCACCAGTCCATCACATGGTCCAATCACCAGCCAACCCAACAGAAGACTTCTTTCCAGATTCAGGATAACTTGTCCTTGACTCAGAAGAAGAACGTTGTTATGTCTAAACTTTCTCCATTCTATGAAATCCCCTCTCTCCCAAATTCCCAGCAACTAAAATGTGGAAGCTTCTAAATAAATTATGGCTTTCAAAGGTGACAGAGAAATTATTTCATATTAAGCAGTTTATATAAAATAGTAATCCCAAATCTTAAGTTTTATAAAGACCATAGCTGTCATAATATCTTAGGATACATTTTGATTGATATTCTTTATTTTCCGTGGATAAAGATAGTGTAAGGAATGGGCAGAATAAAGGAATAAGACAAAAGTAATACTGTTAACAAGTTTTACCCTAATAGTTAGCAGATGTGAATTGTTTATGAGAAAAACAATTTGAGAACATCGGAGATGTAATTATGGGAAAGAATGATCAGGGAAAAGGAGGTCATATAAGAATTATTAAAAGCCTGAAATGAGCATAAGTAATTTCTGATGAGCTGCTTTTGTTCACTGTGTTCTGTGCTGTATATACAATGTGTACTTTCTTTTGTCTTCTATGATAATACAATTTCTTTTATGCTAAGAAAAAAAAAACACTGTACAGTTGCAGGAATTGGATATGGATAGTCTAGAGAAAAGAAGGACTGGGGGTGACATTATAGCAGTATTCCAATATTTGAAGGGCTGCCACAAAGAAGAGGGGGTCAATTTATTTTCCAAAGTACCAGAAAGCAAGGCAAGAAACATTGGATGGAAACTAACCAAGGAGAGAAGCAAAGTCGAATTAAGAAGAAACTTCCCAACCATGAGGACAATAAGGCTTCATCAGTGGTGGGATTCAACCGGTGTTACTACCGGTTTGGTGACTACATTTTGCTGCATGCGCATGTAAAAAAAAACCTTTAGCTGTGCCACCTGAAAAGCGCTGCCAGTGTTTGGAAAGCCTTTTTTCCTGCTTTTTCAACCTCAGCTGTGCTGCGCAAAGCAGCTGAGGCTGAAAAAGCAGGAATAAAGGACAGGTAAGAGCCCGGGCAGGCGGGTGGGCCAAACAGCAGCAAACACAGAACCGGTTTGGTGTGTGAGGCTTTTCAGAGCTACCAGTTCTATAGAGCCGGGCAGAACTAGTAGCATCCCACCCCTGGGCTTCATCACTAGAGGTTTTTAATAAGAGACTGGGATAGCCACCTATCTGAAATGGTATAGGGTTTCCTGCTAGAGCAGACTAGAAGACCCCCAAGGTCCCTTCCAGCTCTATTCTGATTGAATCACTTAGGGTCTTCTCATGGTGAAAGATTCATATCAGAAGAAGATGGCAAAACTGACCCATTTTGCTCTTTGATTCTCCAGGTCAAATGAACCCAACTGTGAAATCTAGGATAGAAGTGTGTCTTTCTTTAAAAAAAAAAAAAAAAGGTGGATTGCTTTTAAAAAGTTTTGAGAAATGCAAAAATCTGCACATTTCTTTGGGAAATGCAGATTAACTCAGTATCTATATATCTATATCATGGGTGTCAAACTCAGGGCCCATGGGCTGGATCCGGCCTGCCGGGTGCTTAGATCTGGCCCACAGGCACATCCTGGAAATAGCCAAGGACCAGCCCTCAGTGCCTCTGCCAGCAAAAACGGAACTCGGGAGGGCTGTGAGTGGCCCTCCCTGACTCCACTTTTGGCTATGATGGCTTCCTGCAACCCTCTGCCAGTGAAAATGAAGCTTGGGGAGACTGCGCACACCCCTCCCAGGCTCCGTTTTCAGCCATGACAGCTGCACGTAGCCTCCCCAGCCTCTGTTTTTGCTGGCAGAGAGCAACAAGAGGTCATTGTGGCCGAAAACTGAGCCTCAATGAGGCTCAGTTGACATTGAGTTGGCCATGCCCCCCATGTCCGCACACACACCCTGAGGTGAAACACAACTCTGATGTGGCCCTCAATGTAATCGAGTTCAACACCCCTGATCTATATGAACTAGAACTGCCAACACTAGAAGACACTATATATTTTATACCAGTTCGGCCAGGATAACAGGACTTTGCTGTATAAATTTCATCTCAAGGCCATTAACTTAGCAATGAACAATTACCTAACTGCACCATTGATTTAATTCACACACCTAGCAGAATAGTGTAGGAACTGGAGAAACAGAACACAAAGAGAGAGGGAGTTTAACTTGAGTTTTTCTTTCAACGGTTGTCTTTCCTTCACAAAAATAGCACAGGGTACTCACAAAGATGGACAAAGATCTCTGAAATGAGCATTTTGACTGAACTGCAATATTGCCATTCCTCAGTAGATACTTGTCATGATTATTGTTCTGACATTAATTATCTTGTTTTACAACAATGCAATTTTCCACACTGTGTCTTCGGTTATGCTTTCTACAACATGATTGATATTTAATGAAGTTTGCTATTCTGGTACATGTCTGTGTGTTTGTGTTTGTGTGTGTGAGTGCGTGTGCATGCGTGCACACACAAGCAAGGGAAAGAAAAATAAAGAGAAAGTAAGAAACAAGAACAGATGAAGATAATATGTGATCCTATTTATAAAGAGAGTTTAATGCAAATATGCTAACTGCAGGGAAAACCAGTAATTAAACTGGCTTTACCTCTAAATTTATATTACCAATCATTATTTGTTTTATTTGCATATAATTTACAATCATGATCACTATGATAGGCAAAGAGAAAAGTATATTTTCTGAACAGCACACAAATATTAATGACAATACCACCACCACCCCAAATTCAATGAGAAGTATGTAAATTGTCCAACTTTTAAGAACTGAAATTATCACAATGAACTACAATGATTGTGCTCATTTCCATAAGCTCTATGAAAACATACTATTTGCAAATTAAATTTCTACGTCTAGGACATAAGTGGTGCTCTTATGTAAAATGAGCACCGCTTAAAACCAGAAATGTTTGTTGTTGTTGTTGTTGTTGTTGATGATGATGATGATGATGGCCGATCTGCCGGGCTTCCAGAAATTCTCTGGCAGTTTTGGACTTGGTTGATCTAAGATCTTACAGTTTTCCAGTTGAAATTATGGTTGAGCCTGTCCATGTGTGGCAAAATTAAGGAGTTTTCATCATGTCTTCTAATGGCCAGTTGGTGTTAATGGATACATACTCAGACAAATTAGCCATCAACAGGCACATAGAGCTAAACAACATCTATATGCTGTTGAGATTAACACCGATTAACACTAGACCAAAAATCAGGGAAATAATATCCCAATCAAGGAACTGTCAATGTAGACAAACTAGATAACAGTAAACAGCAACCCAATCAAGGGACCAGCAATAATCCAACCAACACTAACAGGGCAAGCCAATAGTATATAAAAAATAACAGCAAACCCCAGATCCTTCTAGCATTGATGATGTAACTAGTTTGGTAATGAAATGTCTGCAACAAATATTGTCTTCTATCAGAACTTTGTGTGTTGGTTGAAAGCGAATAGACATCTCTTTCAACCATGAAAGAAAGTGACCTGAAATATCTAAACACTACTGGGATAACCTTCCCCAAATCCCAAGATTGCAGCACTTATATAGATTATATAGATGCACAAAATTAAAATTAAATTACAGAGTACTTTGATATATTTGCATTTTCCTCTGGGAATTTGCTGGAACAATCTGTGAAGAATATCAGAAATCATGTTTTTATCTTTTTTCTTCTCTATTTTTCTTCACCTTTTTTTTTCTTTTCTGGCAATTCTTTGCTTTTACTTTCTTTTGTTTTCTTTTTTCATTCTTACTTTGTATTACTTTGCATTCATTTTTATTTTTTTGATTAAAAGTTTCAATTTTTTTTTTAAAAAAAGTAAAAAATTTCACAGCTGGCTTTTATCAAATTCAGTTCACTTCATTAGATGTATAAAGTATTATTTCAGAGCACTAGTAGATACATATGTAGAGAGAGGAAATGTAATCATTTTCCATGATTGAATTTTATTTAAGAAAATTAAACTGGCTTCAAAACAAACAAACAAAAATGCTATAAATCTGTCATCCAAAATGGCAATATTAATACAAGCATATGAAGTTTCCAGGTTACTTTATAACTGAATTTAAAAAAGGAATTTCAAAGAGAGATTAAAATGTAAAAACACTGAATTGCAATCTATGAATTTTGATCACCAATAGTTTCAATACAAATAATTTATTCTGTCACACTACAATATAGAATTTCATTCAGGAGATAAAAATGATGTCCAAGATACCTTTTTAAGCTTTGCATACAAAAGGACCCCTAATAAATATAAAACAAAATCCACCCTGTCTCTTTACAAATTATAATTTTAAATCTTCATTTTACTCTTCATGTCTATCTAATTCTATCTTTCACAAATTCTGCATCTCACAGCTGTACATATTCAGACAGATATACAGTCTCTCTCTCTCTCTCTCTCTCTCTCACACACACACACACACCATGCCCACACTTGCCCTTTGAGGCTTACATTTCATGAGTCAGTT
Organism: Notechis scutatus; assembly: GCF_049901735.1. NCBI lineage: Eukaryota > Metazoa > Chordata > Lepidosauria > Squamata > Elapidae > Notechis > Notechis scutatus. Next base: position 17,090,452 of record NC_142012.1, on the reverse strand, counting down.
GAAATGAACTCACAAAATCTGATGCCCTTTGACAAGACTTTTCATCTGGATAGAGAAAGACATTGCATGACCAGATTACTTTCTGTTAATCCTTAATATTTAGTACCAGATTCTTTCCAATGCAGTCTATAGTCTAGCACTAACATGTAGCAATAGTACTTAGACTTATATACCACTACACAGTGCTTTAGCAGCCCTCCCTAAGTGGTTTACATAGTCATCACATTGACCCCAACAATCTGGGGCTTCATTTTACCAACCTCGGAATGATGGAAGGCTGAGTCAACCTTGAGCCAGTCAGAATCGAACTCCAGGCATTTGGCAGAATTAGTCTGAAATACTGTATTCTAACCACTGCACCAGCATGGATCACCAATGACTTCAATAGAGTATATTGATGATATAGTAGAGAGGTGACAGATGATAAAGGATAGATGATTGACAGACAGACTTTCTGAAATAACATTATTATATAGTTTTATTTACTTATTTATTCATGGTTAAAACATATTTAACACATAATCCTTTAAGAAATCACATAAGTACTGCTGGATTGTGTAGAAAAGGACTTTGAAGCAATCCAGATGCAAGGGAAAAATGTGATGCAGTGTACATAAAGGCTGATATGCGGTACCTGTCAACACTTATTAAAATCAAATGCAACGTTTCCTGAATTTGTACATAGACAGGGAGAAGATACAGTTGTTTCAACTTGACAAATACCACTTCATGATCTGCAGTTTATCATATCATTTGCAATGAATTCTGCCATTAGTAACCAGAAAAACAAACCAATAAAGCAAAGATTTTTTAATAGTTTATTTCTATAATATGTAGTAGATGGAAACTACAGGCAAATAACACAATAAACTATAAATAGTCCAGCAACAGCTATATCTCAAATGCATGGAAAAGCTACAACTTTATATATGAACAGTGGATTATAATAAAAGATTAAAGTTGGACATGAATGCACACACTAAAATGGTATGGTGTGATAAGACACCTAGAGTGCTGAATTGGGACTTGGGTTTTGGTGATGAAAATAACAATAAGATAGGACTTCAACTTTAGAACCTCAAACTCCTTAGAGGAAAGGCAGGATGTAAATGAAATAAATAATAAACAAACACATTTTCGTAATGAAATTTTGTAAGCACATGCTTTTTAAAAATGTTAAAAGAAAGGCATTTTTCAAACAAAAATAACAGAAAGAGAAGAAATGATACATATCTCTGTAGAATAGGGATTTTTGTGCTTATCATTACTTATCAGCAGTTTTGTGCTGATCATGACTGTCTTTATTTCTTTAACTTTTCTGATTGCCAGAGAGCTTCCAGGAGGTGCTGGTTATCATCCATAAAATCATTCATAGTATATAGGGTCAAATTATTTGAGAAACTATTTATCTCCCATAGTTTCTACCTTTCTAATAAATCAGAAAGAATCAATGTGCTTTTAGTAGTTTCAATCAAAGATGTCTACTTATTGAGATTCAGGAAGCATTCCTTGTCATTTTGTCTGCCCTCTGGTATGTTATCCCTCCAGTGATTCATTAGGTTTCCATCCTGATGGTGGCCCACAAGTCTTTAAAAGTATTGGAAGCTTTGCAGTGGTGGGATTCATATTTTTTTTACTACCGGTTCTGTGGACGTGGCTTGGTGGGCTTCACTTGACTTGGTGGGCGTGGCTTTGTGGGTGTAGCAGGAGAAGGATACTGTAAAATCTCCATTCCCACCTCACTCCAGGAGAAGGATACTGTAAAATCTCCATTCCCTTCCTCACACTAACCTGCTTTCCAGCTCCATTCTCCTGTGCAGGGCAACAAAAGAAGACCCAGCCGATCAGCTGGGACTCGGGAGGCAGAAAATAGATGGGGGCAGGGCCAGTCAGAGGTGGTATTTGCCGTTTCTCTGAACTACTTAAAATTTCCACTACCGGTTCTCCAGAACTGGTCAGAACTTGCTGAATACTACCTCTAAAGCTTTGGTTGTTCTCCTAGGGCTAGGCCTTGGTCTAAAACTCCTTTGTAAAACCTATTAATTAAGTTTCCTGTTGGGGTGTTTGTCGTAACACATAGGATTTTAGTTTTTACTGTTTTTAATTATAAGCCAGCCAGAGTTATTCTGGAATAGAGTAGGCTCTAATTCTCTTGAATCAAACAATCAAGCAAACTTTCTTAGAAGTTCTAGGGAAAAACAGAAGGAGATACAGATATGCCTATAATAATGTGATAAGTAAATTGAATTTCTGTGTGTAAATTGGCCTCTGTACTTTATTCTATGCATTAAATTCCTTGCAGCAAGTTGCAGTTTGCTTAGAACTGTGTTCCCTTTCTCCTTAACTGACTCTAATCCACTCTCAGCCTTTCCTACATTTTCTTGCAGTACAGATTCTCCTGTCTGGTTGAATATTTACTTCAATTCTATCCTTCATCCAAAAGATGACACGCATATCTGATTGAGTATCACCATCTTCAACCTACCTTTTCTTCCATATTTCCAAATTAGGTGGATACCCGTGCTTTGCTATGAAACTGTGTGGTCGGGCTTAGTTTTTGGGGAGGAAACTGGGCGGGGGGGAGGGAATTCTGCCTCTGCCTACCAGCTTCCATCAGTATTCATCTGGCTAGTGTCCTGTCAGTGTGAGAGAGAGTTGAGGGCTGTTTGGAAACTGAAACAATATTTGCTATATGAGCAAGAAGGAAACAGCAAGGAGCCTGGGCATGGCTTAGCTCAACTGTTCTGTACTAAAGCTGGTTGCTGCTGTGAAACTAAAACTGAAAGTGAAACTCCTCTCCTCTGCTTACGTTTTGCATTTGGAAGAGATTTCTTTTCAGGTGGGGAGGGGGAGTAGAACTCCTTAGCATCAGACCATGTTAATAATAATATACGAAACACTAATGCTCTGATGGTCATTTCAAAAAATCCTTTCTTAGTGAGCACCTAGAAGCCAAGAGGAACATGTGTGCCAAATTTCAAGTTTGTAGGCTTTATTGTTCTGGAGATTTTGTGATGATGCGTTAGTGGCATTTCACTTTTATATATAGAGGTGCTATGTTTGCTCCTATGATAAGAAATTGCTTTACGATTGTCAAAAATCAAAATATAAATTTCAGATAAAAGACTATTTGAGACAAAGACTAGTTCTGAGCAGACATCTTGCTAAAGTTGAACAACTAATGTTTTTTCTCCTCATTTACCTCCAGTCAGAACCACACAGGTAATTTTAGTACACGAAGACTGACATTCCACAAGATTCCATGAAATTTTACCCCCAGTCAGCAATAAATATATATTCATAATCATTAAATAAATAACAAATTAATTAATGGTAGATCCAGATCTGGAGCTAAGACTATATATTGCTTTAATATTCTTGTAATGGAAATTTTGCCCCTGGATCAACTACTTTCATTTCATACTTCTACTCAAATTTGACCTTTCATTGTGCAATTTTATACTACAATTAATGTAATTAATTAGAAAATAAGTGGAACATAAGAGCAGATTTGCTTTATGAGTACAAGTCTGGACCAAAAAGACTGAATGTTTCATTAGGCAAATCTCATGTGAAAGTGATATCAACTTTTCTTGGAGAATATTTAGGCCTGGTAGACATAATGTGAATCTGATCTTCTAGCAAAATAGAAAGGAAATTAGGTTTCAATTTTATAATGATTTTCCTGGGCATGAGCCCTAATGAAATCAGTCAGGCTTACTTCCAAATAAAGATGTAAAGGAATGCATTATCCTATTTATATTAAAAATGCATGCCTTGTCACTTCTTATGACAGATTGATGGGTTTGATTCAAGGCTAAGTTATTTACATTATGTCTTATGTAGTTAAAATCTATTTTACACTCAGATCTACCATAGGGCAGGATTTTCAGGTTCCCATCACAAATGTATGTCTTGTCAATTCTAGGCTGAGGCTCAAGTCAGCAATGTTTGCCAGAATAACAGAATAATTGCAAGAGTAGGGAGGGATCTTAGAGATCTTCTAGTCCAATCCCCTGCTAAAGCAAGAGACCCTACAGCATTTCAGACCAGGGGCAGTGCAGTCTCTTCTTAAAAGCCATCCCTTCAGAATTTGGTGATCCACCTGGTTTCAATAATGATACTACATCAGTGATAATGGGGAGTAGTGGCAGCTCTTAGCTTTGGTTCATAAACCAGATGCATCATTCATGGACGGAGACCTGGGAGAAGGGACACATATTTTGGGAAACACCAAACTGGATTCCTGCAATGTATTGTTTGTAGGACAGTATTTGAAGACAGTCTAGAACAGGGATGTCAAACTCAATTTCATTGAGAGCTGCATCACGGTTGTATTTTACCTCGGGGGGTGGTGGAGGGGCATGGCCAACATGACATCACTTGTTTGAGGAGGCACCTATGGTGGCCTGAGTGCTCTGCCAGCAAAAACAAGCTCCCAAGCTCCATTTCTACTAGGACAGCCTCCTGCAACCCTCTGCCAGTAAAAACGGAGCTCAGGAGGGCCACACTTGGCCCACACAAGCTCCATTTTTGCTGGCAGAGACACCATGGGCCAGTCATTTGCTATTTCCAGGGTGGCCCCAGTGGCCAGACCTAAGCACCCTGTGGGCCAGATCCGGCCCCAGGGCCTTGAGTTTGACACCCCTGGGCTACAAGTTGCCATGAACCCCATGTTGAAGCAGCCAGATTGCTATCTGCTTCTGGGATCAATTCAACTAGGTTATTTACATTGTGTCTTATGTCATTAGAGTCTGTCTTACACTCAAGGACAGCATTTTCAAGTTCCTACTAGAAGCACATCTACTATCAATAACTTTTCTTTGGTGAAGGTCTCAAGTAATGCTTGCTGAGTCATGGAATGTGGCTTCAGAACATATGTACTGCATGTATTGTAATGCTAAATTGGATATTTCATTTATTACAATACTAATTCTAAATTTATTCTTGTTTTTTCAGTCTGGATTCCTTGGAATAGCCTGCACTAGACTAGCCCACTTCCACTTGACACTCATGTGTGTGTGTAAGTGTGTATGTGTATGTGCCTTCAAGTCATTGTTGACCCTGAACCAGTATCCTGTCAACCAATTTGATCGCCTAGCTTTGTAGTTATCTTAGATTCTGTGGTATTTTAATCCATCATGTTTTGATTCAGGAGAAAAAAAAGATAATATACAATGCAGTCGCAAAAAACTAGAAAACCAGTTTGTCATGGTGATTAAACTATGAAGCTAGAAACTAGGAAACAGTTGAGTTCTAGTGCTTAGGCACAAAGCCAGCTAGGTGACTTTGGGTTTGTCACTCTATTTCAGCCCTAGGAAGCCAACATGGGAAAAGCACTTCCTAAAATTGCTAAAGCAACTACAGGGAATAATCCATGCAATTGTCAGGAGTCAAAGGATACACATTGAGAAACTATTTCAGCAAGGTAATTGTTAAAGATGATCAAAGATAGGAATTGCCATCCTGACAATTGAAATGTGAGTTATAATACTCAACCATAACACTAGATTCACTGTTTATGTTAGGGTAAAATGAATGATTGGGAAGCATTCATTTGAAATCTCCATATTTAATGCAGCATATTAGTAAATGATGGATAACATCAAATAAACTATTACCCAGCACTGTGCAGCAATATAAATAATTTGATTCATACACATAAAAAAGATAACAAAGAGCTCTCTAGAAAACACAAATGAATGATTTTTTTTTCTCTTCTTCTTCTTCTTCTTCTTCTTCTTCTTCTTCTTCTTCTTCTTCTTCTTCTTCTTCTTCTTCTTCTTCTTCTTCTTCTTCTTCTTCTTCTTCTCCTTCTCCTTCTCCTTCTCCTTCTCCTTCTCCTTCTCCTTCTCCTTCTCCTTCTCCTTCTCCTTCTCCTCCTTCTTCTTTTTTTGCAAAATGTGGGTTATTATTTATCTGACCTTGGCATATTTTCCTTCTTTTTTCTCCTAGCATACCATATCTCATCAAGAGACACACAGAGCAGAAAAAGCAATGATTATAATGCTTGAATTGCTCAACTAAACCAATTTCAAAAGACCTTTCTAAAGATTGCTGATGTCAAAAACAGAAGCTTAGTAAAAAAAGAAAAGAAAAAAAGAAACACTTATTAATTTTAAACGATTGTCTACAGGCCTCAGTAGCCCAATTGGGAAAGAGAAAAAGCTTCATTTCAGCATTTCAGAATAGAATTTGCCACTTTTATGATACTATCAGGTTTATTCATAGTTTTCAGTACCCAGGGCAAAAACAAAACAAAAAACCAAACTATGCAAGATGTGAAATGGATCTGCACAATCTTTACAATCGAAGTTGCAGGTGGTTTATTTGCCTTTTCCATACAATTTGCATTAGCTGGGAGGTAGATTTGGGAAAGTTGGACAAATCTATCTGCTGCTTCAATTTCAGTTGCTATGTTGAACAATAGATAGACTTAGTCGAAAGGCTCCCCTTCCATCTCTAGGATTTTAAAAGACACAGAGCAGGCTCTGAAAGTAATCTTTTCTCCCTCCATTTTTATTCAGCCCCAAGAAAAAAATCTTTTCTGAAACGAATACTTGCAGTTGCAGATAATTTCCTCCTCCTCCTCCCCTCGTCCTCCTCCCCCTCTTCCTCCTCCTCCTTCCTCCTCCTCCTAGCATATTCCCACTTTTTTTGGATCATTGAACACCACTTTGCACAGTCGACAGCATCTCCAGGGCTTGCATATCTTTGTTGGTAGCATCTTGCCATCTCTGTTTTGGACACCTATAAGGTCACCGGCCATTGACTTCTAATTGGTAGGCAGTCTTGGCCACAATAGAAGGTGCTGCTCTCTGGACATGTCCATACCAGTGGAGCTGGCCTTTTCTCATCTTCTCCATAATTGGTACCACACCAAAATGCTGTCAAATGGTGTCATTTACTCGGAGCCAAGCCGCACTAAAAGCCTCCAATACAGCAAACACAATGTTGCCAGCCAAGACAAAAAAAAAAAAAAAAAAAAGCTACAAAACAGACAGAAGATATTAGAAACACCAATCAAGCAGAACACAGCAAACTCCAAAACCAATAAACACAGACCAAGACTCCCAACCAATCAGGATGAAGAGAAAACCATTCTGGCACAGCAGTAGGCTAGCCCCAAATTTAAAACTGAAGCGGCTGTGAAAGTCTGACTCATAGACAAACACAATACAGAAGCCTGATGATGGCAGATGAGATTCTCCTGAAACGTTGCTACAACTTTCAAAGCACAACTATAATGATGTGGGAAAATACCCAAACAAAGCTGAATACCATACATGTAAGTACCCGTGAAAACTTAAGAAAATACACACACACACACACACACACACACACACACACACACACACACACACACATATTCATAGGTTTTCAGGGGTACAGGTATGCAGGTCTTGGTGTGTTCGGGTCTTTTCCCATGTAAGATTGAGAGTATCTTGGTGATGTTTCGATGAGATCCCACTCACCATCTTCAGGTTGGTGCTTTCAGCCGAAGAGCCAGTGCTATCCGAAGGCGTCTCTGTGGTCATGTGGCCAGCATGACTAAACATCAAAGGTGCATGGAATGCTGTTACCTTCCCACCAAAGTGGTCCCTATTTTTCAACATGCATTTTTACATTCTTTCGAATTGCTAGGTTGGCAGAAGCTAGGACAAGTAATGGGAGCTTACTCCATTACGTGGTGCTAGGGATTCAAACCACTGAACTACTGACCTTTCTGACTGACAAGCTCCGCATATTAGCCCCTGAGCCACTGCATCTCTAGAAACTGCTTAGAGGGGGCTGTAAAGCAGTATATAAATCTAAGTGCTATTGCTATTGTTATCCAAGCATGCAGTAATGTATCCAAAATGAACTTGGCAGTTTTTTAAAAGGTAAAAATAATACAATTAATTTAAGATCCCTTGTGGAGGTGTTAGAAACCAGAAATCACATGTACTAGTAAGGACTGACTTGGTAATAGTACTTGTGAAAAAATATTGGAATACTAATTGAGCATAAACTGAATATAAGTCAGTGATGTGATATGGTTGCCAAAGGGAATTGCTGGATTGGGAGACATTGAAAAGATACAATAAAATAAAAATAAATACAATGTTAGGCTGCATTGAGGGAAGAGCTTCTAAATCATAAGAAGTAATTGTTTTATATTTCTCCACATTGGTCAGATATCTCCTGGACATTCCACTTTAGGAAGATTTAGAAACCTTGCAACAGCTTTGAAAGAAAGACAAGAGTTATGATTAGAGCACTGGAAAAACTCCAGAGAAATGAGATTAAAGCAATTGAATTAATCTATCAAGGAATTTAGCCTTGATAGTAGATGGTTGAGGGAGCATAGTGCTCCTCTTGAAATATCTAAGTGTCACCTAAGCGAAGGCTAAGATCACTTTTCTCTCACTTTAGAAGGTAGGACATAGAATAATGCCAAGTAAAGATACATTCCAGTTAAATGTTAGGAAAGGTGGTACCAACAATAACAGCAATTCAAGAATGAAACAGCAGTGGTGGCCTGTTCTTCACTGCAAGGCTTCCTGTAGAGGCCATGCAGTCTTTTGTCATTGATTTCTGTGCTGTCCAGGGTGCTGAACTTGTCTAAATGCCAACTTCATGATTCTGTGACCCCACTATTTTTGTAAGCTGACTGATGAGTCATACAAGAATAAAATATTGATAAGTATCCCAATGAGGATTGGGAACTGGGTGAAAACGTGGAGTGTAGCGTGTCCAGGAATGGTTCTGGTGTTCCAGAATCTTCTTAGCATAAATGGTTTGAAGAAGCCATATGGAACGGCCGAACTGACAAACTAATAATTTAATTCTTATGAGCATAATTAATGCAGAAAAGACTATTTGCTTTGAGTTTGCTTCCTTCCTGCTTTCTGCATACTGTATATATGTATATCCTGCAGTTTCTAGTGGTAGGCCTAATAAGGGTTTCTAGTTCGTAATGTAGTATCCTTAAGCATTCTTAAGTAATGAAGTATCCTTAAAGTTTCTAGGTTGCCATGGAGAGATGCAGTTCTCTAGTGTTTCTAATGCTGCTTCTCTTCGGAAAGTGATCATTGCCAATGGTTCTTGGAGGAAAATTGCTTGATAAGCTCCAGTTTCATTTTCAGAATGAGCAATAGTCTGCACCACTATCCCTATCAATCACACATTACCAATTCGTTTTAAAACATCTTTCTTCCCTCACTCCAGGTAGCAAGGACTTAAAATGGCATTATCATAGAATTAGTACATGCAATAAAGGCATAATTTGGATGCATAATGGCTCACATTTATTGGAAGGATTATATTTGGTTCAAATGTATACAAGAGATCTCCCTGCATTTTCTTACTAAGGCCTGGTTTAGTAATTTCACTTCTGACCTGACTGTATTGTTCTGCAGCAATTCCTTTTAGCCTCATCAAGATGCAAAGACAGTTGCTTCTTTAATCATGATAAATGTAATTGTTTTACACCTGAATAGTTTTCCTTGCTTGCATTTCACAGGATAGCTGCTTCCAACAGGCTAACTTCTTTCATCTTGTTTTGTGACAAAATTAATGTTACAGAGTTTAGAGTGCATTTAAAACTCTATGCAAGAAGACATATGTTACCCTTCTAGTAAATGGCACCAGGCTAGGCTGAATCACATGACTAACCGGTCACTTCTGATGGTGTCATTGTCTAGGCTGATCATTTACATGGACCGGCAAGCAAGAGTTATCTGCAGAATCTTATAATTTCATCTAAATGAATAAACAAATGTTGGGACAACATGATGCAGGCTCCACTACTTTAATATATGCAAATCATGATGAATATCCCAATAGATGGAATTGGCATTGTTTAATCAAAATTGGCGAGCCACTTTGCCATTTATACTATCTTATCTAATCAACCAGATGACTAATTGCAACACATTTCCAAATGCTTTCTGACTTTTTTCTCCCCATTTCCCCATTTCTTCTCTTCCTCCTCCTTTTTTTTTTTTTTTTTTAGGATTGTAAGGATAACGACAGTGTTCAGAGAACTGCCATTTTTCATGACCTGTAACAACTATAGGCTTCAGCTAATGCAAAAATTGGCTAGACTGCGGTTATTATATTTATATCCTGCCTGTATCCATGCCTATTCACTACCATATGATACAACCACAATGATTGATTTGATTTTTCTACAATTGAACAATGTGATTCAACAATAACAATGTGTTACCAGCAATAACATCCAAAATTATTGATTTTGCTCTTTTTGGGATTACAGCCCTCCATAATATTGCTAGATTCATCTTTAAGGTTCTAAACAGACTTAAGTCTGGGTTTTTGGAAACATGATGTCTCTCATAAACTCCAGCCTGATGACTAAGATCATCAATGGAGTAGTCTCAGACTCAGATCAACCAGGATCCCAAATGGACTACATTCTGTGGACTACATTGACCTCCTCTTCATAAGTAAATGCAATAGTTCCACAGTCCATCTATGAGAGTTTCTCTAAAATTGTGTTTTCTTTCCATTGCTTTCATCCAGCAGGAAATTTTGTGAGCTGAAAGAAGAGAGAACAATGTTTTTTACAAATATTCCTTGGTACCCTACCATGTGAATCCAAAGGGCCCTTCAAACATCTAAAATCCTTCTCACAAAGGACACCAAAGCAACAAGGGAAGAAAAATCAGCAATAACAACAAAAAATATTGATTTTGATCTTTTTGGGATTACAGCTCTGCATATATTTCAAAGATTCACATTTTTCTTTCAAATTATGATTAATTAAACCTTTGCTGCTAAGTAAGTTTTTGTTTGAATTTGTTTCATATAAAAAATGCAAACAGGAACATTTTGAGACAGAATGTATAACAGCAATAAAGACAGACCTGCCTAAACAATGGCTTGCAAATCTCATTTCATCTGATACAGAAATCATAGTAAAATCTGATGAAATAAAATATAACTGGTAATACTATTGACTATGGATCTGAAGGCAATATAACCCAGTGAGTATAAACCTATAATTCAAATGTGTTATCGTTTTGATACTGGTCACCTTTGGGAATATTTTATTTTAAATACATTACAAAAATCCAAAAGGAGAAGTAGGATTAGAGCGCATGGCCATTGAATAAATTAAATACAAGACCGTATGCAAAGTCATAGTGGAGTAAATGGCAAGTTGTTGATCAAGTATTCTAGTTCAACATCTGAAAAGGTAATTCTCCAAAAGGTAGTCTCTTTTATTTAATTGCTAAGTTGGCTTCCTGTGTCAGTTTTTCCAGCTTCCTGATAAAAAAAAAAGAAGGTAACAAGCATTCCTGAAATTCCCACTCGTCATATTATTGAGCCCTTAGGTCCTGCCTCCTCTGTTGCAGTTTCTGCCCTATGGAATAGTATCCATTAAGGTCTAGGAAGATTCTCAGTCATCCAGGTCATGGTTGTCCCAAAGGTGCTTTTTCAAAAGGCAAGTGGACTTTCTTTGTTTTTCCTTCAAGATGTTTCACTTCTCACCCACGAAGCTTTTCAGTGCTGAACTGAACTGAAAAAGCTTCTTGGATGAAAAGTGAAACATCTTGAAGGAAAAACAAAGAAAGTCCAATTTGTAAAAGCACCATTGGGAGGATCGGAACAGATCCAGATGGTCCTTTCATAAGGCACTGAAGGCAAGACATTTGGGCTAGGACAGGGCTGTCAAACTCATCAAGCCTGATGAGTCACACACTGGCCACGCCCACACTCAGTTTAGCAAAGGGGATAAAAGTCACAATATGGCACATGAATATGCTGTGATGATACAAGTTTGACACCCCTGGGCTAGGAGGTTAAGCAAAGTCTGTTGGTTGGCTTTACTGCAGTTTCTATTATAAATTGCAATTATTCTTTATGATCTCAGATATTTGTTACTCAAATTGTTGTTTTAATTGTTGGTTTTAAAACTTGTATATGTAGAGTCATTGCTACGAAATGGGTAGTCACATAAACTATTTAAACAAAACATTTAAATCAGAGGTGGTATTCAGCAGGTTCTGACTGGTTCTGAAGAACCGGTAGCGGAAATTTTGAGTAATTCAGAGAACTGGCAAATACCAGTTCCAGTTCCAGTCCCCTCCCCCATCTATTCTCTGCCTCCCAAGTCCCAGCTGATCGGCTGGGTCTTCTTTTGTTGCCCTGCACAGGAGAACAGAGCTGGAAAGCAGGTGAGTGGGGGGGAGGAAATGGGATTTTGCAGTAACCTTCCCCCAGGAGTGGGGAGAACTGGTAGTAAAAAAAATTGAATCCCACCACTGGTTTAAATCCATCTTAACTACTTTCTTTCTTTCTGCATATATAAAAAAGAAGAATGTTAGAAATTTGAGTTGAAATGTTCTTCTCCACACTCTGCCAAAACCCATTTAGGTTCCTTTTCATTATGGAAATTAAATTCCAGACACCTCCCTATATTCTTGTGTGCATAAGAACTTAGGAATTCAGTTAGCAGTGGAAGCATAAAAATTCATTCCTATATAAAATATAATTTTGGCTCAAGGTATAATTTAAAGTTGATGGATGATCAGTTTCCTGCATTAGATTGCAATAATCTTCCTACTATCCCTGGTAATTCAGCTTTCAGGATAGAAAGCCACTTTTAAAATTAGAAATAGCTTCAGAGTGAAAGGATGGTGCCCTCGCCCTCCCTTTCCATTCTTCCTCTTGCTATTTTTCTCAGTAAAATGCTTTCTCTGAAATCCTTATTATAAAAGAAAACCAAGCAATAGCCAGTTCTGTCAACTTGATTGGGGTTAAGGCATTGCCTTGTTTCTCTAATTCAAAGCATTTTTACTCTCTTCTGACAAAATGTTTAATGGACTCATGGAAATCATAACAATCCTGGCCTCTTCAAGGATGCTTCATTGCACAAGGTTCCTATAATTATTATTTGCCTGTCTTGACAATAGAGCTTCTGGGTAAGAGACTACAGCTATACAATAGCTTTTAACAGCATTTCACTCATGAATGATATAGTATTTGAACGATGCTTCCTAAATATTCTTCAGATGGCTTTTCCTCTTGTCAGAACAGACAACAGACTGAACAATTTCTTATCAGCCAGTAGATAAAAAATTTGCTATGAGCTATGAAGAGAATCTGGGTTCATTGCCCAAACTTATTTATATTTCATATTTCTAGACCCATTCTGTGCAAGAGAATATAGATTCTTGTTTTAAAATTGAATGCTTTATTGAATCATTGATACGAATGAGATTCCTGGTGCCTCTTTTGGAAAAGGCAGATCCCATATCCCTATACTAGAGAACTTGCTTGGCAGAGCAAAATATTCAGTATTCAAACTTTTGCTGTCTCCAATTAGATTTGATTCCTGTCTAAAATAACCTCAAGAAATGTGATACAATTTGTGTTATCAAAGCAAGAGACAGATGTGACAGGAAAAACATAACATTAAGTGGACTGCAGTATGGGAATTGGATACTTAAAAAGTATGTAGCAAAACAAGAAGTATATATGGTCAAACAACTTGATTGCATTCAGGAAGATGTTGAAAACATAGTTGCTCCCTAAAGCATAAATTTGACCATCAATCTAATGTATTGATTAATGAGTGGCAGTTTGTTGCTGATATGGTTTAGTTCAGTTCTTTTCGGATTTGAGATACATTTTAGTGTTGTTCTGTACTGGATAAATTGTCAGGAGTCAATTTCTACTGTGACAGATGTAAATAAAATAAACAAGAAAAATGAATAAATGACTGTGTGAATGAATGAGTGGATGATGGAAATGAAGATTGTATAGAAATACTAGTGATCAATATAAAAGAAGTATATTGAATGGTCTGTTCATATAGAGAAAACAATTGGGACTGAATTGCAAAACAAATACACATGTGAAGATTAAAAAGGATAAGAATTAGAAAGTTGCTGGTGCTGTTGATGAGAATCTCACAAGGAGAAAGAAAAGAGGCTTAAAGAGCAAAAGAAAATTATAAATCAATTCATGAGTGCTACAGCACAAGGACTGTTTGCAAAGATATAAAGGTATGGACAGCCACTCCATAGATCTAACAAAATTAATTGGATTCACTTTTCTTTTGTTTTCTTATCTTTTGCTTTTAATTAGTCTTTTTTTACTTCTTATTCTTTGTCTGCCCTTGCATAGTGCTGCTTAACCTGAAAGAGAATAGGATGATACATATACTTATATTGATTAATTACATGCCATTAAGTCAGCACCAATTGGAGTGGTGCAACGGCCTCAAGGTAGAGCTTTCACCTCATAATCAGGAGGCTGTGAGTTCAATCCTAGGTAGAGGCAGACACTTCTCTTTCTGGGCACAATGAGAATATATCTGCCAAACAAAACTCTGTGCTGGCGACAGGAAGGGCATCCGGCCATTAAACACTCTGGTAGCTCCATTCAGTTGCCCAGACTCTACACAAAGGATTATGGGGTTGTTAAAAGATGATGATGAAACCAGTGCCAAGTCTTTGTAACTACATAAGATGCATTTTCTCCAGAAAATCTGTCCCTAAACCAGTTCTTCGTTCTTCCAAAGGTATCCCCATCGCCACTGCAATTAATCTGTGTTGTTTGTGCCTTGAATGACAGACAGCACGGAGTTGATTTGTTTGAGAATCCATTTATTTGTTTTCTTGGCTATCCATTGTATTCTCAGAAGACACATCAACATTTGAAACTTTTTATCCTGCTTTTTCAAAATCCAGCCTCAACTTCCATATAATATCCCAAAGAAAACCATGGTCTACACAACTCTAATCTTATTTACCCATCCCAGCCCTAGAAAATCTATTTTTGACTTCGATCCTGTATTTTATTTTAGTTACTTGATTCGATTTGGAAGGTCAACCATTTCTTAAATGACTCTGGATGGCTTGCATCATTAAAAAGATTGGGGGATAGGGAACAATTTAAAAAGAAAAGAACACACAATTGAGGATGGATGATGGAGCCTGTTTTCTAGTTGTGTTGATTGATATTTTTGTAATTTCTTTTAACCACTGTGTGTTTTGTACTGGGAGCAGAGGTGGCATTCAGCAGGTTCTGACCAGTTCTAGAGAACCAGTAGTGGAAATTTTGAGTAGTTCGGAAAACCGGCAATAACCACCTCTGATTGGCCACGCCTCCATCTATTCTCTGCCTCTCGAATCCCAGCCGATTGGCTAGTTCTTCTTTTGTTGCCCTTCACAGGAGAATGGAGCTGGAAAGCAGGTTAGTGGGGTGGGGATGGAATGGAGATTTTGCAGTATCCTTTCCCCACCACACCCAGAGAACCAGTAGTAAAAAAAATTTTGAATCCCACCACTGATTGGGAGGTGAGGTTATATGGTTTTTACTGTTTTTAATATCGCTAGCTGTTCAGTGTATACATTTGAGATAGAGAACCATATAAATCAAATAAATAAATAATCAAATATGCGTTCCTTTCAGCCGAAGGAAGGAAAGAATGGATAACCACTTCTAAAAAATATTCCCAAGAAAAATGCAAGGACTTGCTCAGACACTCTTCTAGAATCAGACATGATTGAGCGAAAGGGAGGGGGGAATGTTTTTTTGTTTTTTTTACTATTTTTAGTATAGTTAGCTGCCCTGAGTATATATTTGGTTTGGCCAGTCGTGTAAATCTAATAAATAAATCAGTAAGTACCTGCGTCAGTTAGTTAAGTAAGCATGCCTGGGAAAAATTCACCCATGGCATTGCAAAAGAAAATTGCCAGAGGCTCAACAACCAACCTAACCACAGATCTGGAAGCAAAATTATGTTTACAAAAATGTACAGAATATTTGCAAGGTGGATGCCGTGCAAATCTTGTGGGAATGCTGTTCCAGAGGGTAATTTCTGTAACAGAAAAGTAACACACCCAAGATCTCAACAGAGGGTAGTTTTTAATTGGAGGGACCATTCTGTCTGATTTTATTGGATGCGCAGAAATCATTGGTTCAGTGTCAAATAACTGGACCTCATGCCAGGAGGGGCTTTTTATGTGTCAGGTAGTGTCTTGAATTTCACCTTGAAGCCAGTTGGCAACTTATGCAGGTTTTTGTCTGAAACGGTATAGAGAAGGGGTTTGGACTAGAAGATCAACAAGGTACCTCCCAACACTATTATTCTGTTATTCTGCAGTTTACAGATGATACATATAGATGGGCTTATTAGATATATATATAACTGCTCAGACTATATATATAAAATATTGCTTTCCTTTTTTCCATATGTATCCCTTCTGGGGAAAAAAATCACTGGCTAAACACTTCATAACTTTCAGATTACAGATAATTAGAGTTGGAAGGGACCTTGTAGGTCATCTAGTCCAACCCCCTGCCCAAGCAGGAGACCCTGCACCATTTCTGACAAATGGCAGTCCAATCTCTTCTTGAAAGCATCTAGTGATGAAGCTCCCACAACTTCCGAGGGCAACTTCTGTTCCATTGGTTGATTGTTCTCACTGTCAGAAAGTTTCTCCTTATTCCAGGTTAAATCTCTCCTTGATCGGTTTCCATCCATTATTCCTTGTCTGGCCTTTGGGTGCTTTAGAAAATAACTTGACCCCCTCCTCTCTGTGGCAGCCCCTCAGATATTGGAACACTGCTTTAGTTTATTTAGTTTAGAGATAGCTAAAATACAACCACCAGCCAAATGTAGCCCCTACCTCATTGTGGAGGAACAGAAAGTGAGGAGCACTCTGAGGGCTGTGGACCCTAGAAAGGCTGCCGGTCCTGACGGTATCTCTGGCCAAGTGCTGAAAGACTGTGCTGATCAGTTGGCTGGAGTCTTTACCAGGATCTTCAATCAGTATTTATCCCAGTCCACTATTCCATCTTGTTTGAAGGCTTCCACCATTGTTCCATTGCCAAAGAAGTTCCCTATCAATAACCTCAACGATTACAGACCAGTGGCACTCACTCCTATCATCATGAAGTGCTTTGAGAAATTGGTCTGCCAGCACATCGTTTCTGGTCTTCTGCATGCATTTGATAAACACCAGTTTGCATACAAAAGAAATAGATCTACAGAGGACGCTATAGCCATCACTTTTCACACTGCTCTGACTTATCTAGAACAGCAGGAGGGCTAGGAGAGGATGTTTTTTGTAGATTTTAGTTTTGCATTTAACACAATTCTTCAACATAGACAGGTGTCTAAACTTCTGGACCTTGGCCTTTCTTATTCAATCTGCCTTTGGATTATGGATTTTCTGTCTGGCCACTCACAGAGGTTCAGATTAGGTAATCATACCTCTTCAGCCCTTATTCTTAACACTGGAACACCACATGGTTGTGTGTTGAGTCCCTTACTCTATACTCTTTATGTGCATGACTGCATTCCCACTCACGCTAGTAATGCTATTACTAAATTTGCAAATGATACAACAGTGGTGGGACTCATCAGTGGTGGGGGATGAGTCTGCCTATCGAGATGAGGTGGACCGGTTGCTTTTGTGGTGTGGAGACAATAACTTGGTCCTCAACACCAATAAGACCAAGGAACTTATAGTGGACTATAGATGGAACAGATCAGACATCCAGTCCTTGCTTATCAATGGAGACCGAGTGGAGCAAGTGGCCAGTTTTAAGTTTCTGGATGTTACCATAAAAGAAGACCTGGCCTGGGGTGCTCACATTGCAGTACTGGTCAAAAGGGCTCAGCAGAGATTATACTACCTGAGACTTTTCAGAAAACAACAACTGAATGAAAAACTGCTGGTGATCTTCTACCGCTGCACCATAGAGAGTATTTTAACTTACTGCACCTCTGTGTGGTTTGCCAATTGCACAGTGGCAGATAGGAAAGCTCCAGAGGGTTAATGTCATTGGCCAAAATATTATTGGTTGCCCTCTCCCCACTTTGGAAGAGCTTTATAGCTCCCACTGCCTTAAGAAAGTTCAAAACATTCTCAAAGATCCATCTCATCCTGGGAACCCTTTTTTTTTTTAACTATTACCATCTGGCAGACGGTACAGAATAATAAAAACAAGGACAAATAGGCTGAAAAACAGCTTCTATCCCAGGGCAGTAGCTCTTTTGAATTCTGGTATAAAGTGTCATATTGGTGTGGTGCAGGGGGTTTTCGGTTCAATGAGAAGGATGTGTGAAGGTAAAGGATGTGTGTTTGTGTTTATTTTCATGATCATGGTCATGATGTACACTGAAGATGGTATTTGATTTCATTGTACAAGGTGCAATGACAATAAAGTAAACTAAAACTAAACACTGCTATCATATCTCCCATGGTCCTTCTCTTCACTAGCGATGCCCAGTTCCTGTAACGGTTCTTCATATGTTTTAGTCTCCAGTTTCCTAATCATCGTGGTTGCTCTTCTCTGCACTTTTTCTAAAGTCTCAACATATTTTTTATAGTGTGGTGAACAAAACTGGATGTAGTATTCTAGGCGTGGTCTTATTAAGGCTTTATAGAGTAGTATTAGTACTTCACTTGATCTTGATTGTATCCCTCTGTTAATGCAGTTTAGGATTGCATTGGCTTTTTTGGCTGCTGCTGAACACTGCTGGCTCATA
Source organism: Notechis scutatus (assembly GCF_049901735.1). Taxonomy (NCBI): domain Eukaryota; kingdom Metazoa; phylum Chordata; class Lepidosauria; order Squamata; family Elapidae; genus Notechis; species Notechis scutatus. The sequence goes on along the minus strand of NC_142012.1, from coordinate 17,071,935 downwards.
TTTAGCTGGTTGTCCACTAAGACTCCAAGATCCCTCTTACAGTTACTGCTATTATATTTCATATTCATTTCATATATTCCAAATGGATTTTCACAATCATAGCATTCATTAAATTTTAAAAATAAAAATATTCACACTCCTTGGCTTTCACCAAGAAAACATTTATAAAACATTAAACTTTAAAATTAAAATGTTAATCTCCAATCTCAGTTAGTTTCCAACATTACACAGTTGTTTTTCATCAGAAGTCCCTCTTTTTTCAACTAAAATTTCAACTTTTCCTCTGAAAATTGCCATTAACCTAAAACAGAGTTAAAATAAGCAATCTTAAGTGCCTGTTTAAAAATGCGAAATGGATAAATATAATTCCAGACCTTAATGATCCATTAATTTTAAGTGTAATCCTCTATGTGGACAGTTTAATAAAATTTATAAATGCATATTAGAAAAGATATAAATAATCATGAGAAATAATGGTTATTATAAATCAATTACCGAAGGCCACAAAGTTTAATTGTAAGTCTCTATTTAAAACTCTGTGCACACTAATCAAGGATGTGCAGTCAAATATATGGCTGCTGAGTCCAAATAATATTTTTCTTTTCTTTTTAAATACTTGAAATAGAAACTGAACATTGCATCCCATTATTGTTAATGAGTCCTATCCACATTTTGTTTCATTACAGATTTGTTAATATAGAGGAGACAGTATGAATCTCTTGTACTCACTTCCAAATTTATTGATGTATTTATTTCTAAATCCATACTCCACCGGTCTGTTTATTACAAAACCCAAGAACTTGTTGACTGATTGTTTAGGTGCCATTAAATCACTGTCATTGGGCCTACTCCTAACTCTAATATGCTTTATTAAATCAGTAAAAAAAGACACATCACCACCCCACTTTTTCTTCTCATTGTGATGGTGTATGATTTGTATTTCCAGTATCTATAGCAACCTACACACACACACACACACACACACACACACACACACACGAGTACAAACAATACTGTCATTCTATAGCATGATGTTCTTGTCCAAATTTGCACAGCTGGAACACTGCACTCAAAGTCTCAAACCTCTTATAATAAGTATACCCTTTCACAAAGAGTATAATACCATTCCCTCCTACCCTTTTGTTTAATCTTCTGTCATGAATAAGTTGTAACCTTCAGTTTTTGTCTTCTAGTCCAGGAGTCTCCAACCTTGGCAACTTTAAGACGTGTGGACTTCAACTCCCAGAGTTCCTCAGCCAGATGGCTGAGGAACTCTGGGAGTTGAAGTCCACACGTCTTAAAGTTGCCAAGGTTGGAGACTCCTGTTCTGGTCATTTGTTCTACTAGATTTTGTAATTGATTACGTGCCATGAAGTCATTGAGATGATGATCTGTCCCTGACCTGTCCTTTCAGGTCTTCCCATGTTAGATTCATTGCTAGTGTAGTTGAATCTATCCACCTTGCTGCTGGTTCCTCTTCTCTTTCCTTCCATTCTTTTTAAGCATTAGGACCTTTTTGGAGAGCCATGTCTTCATATAATGTGTCTAAAGTAGGATATAATTGATTCTGGTCACTTGTGCCTCAAGCGAAATCTCCAAGTTGATTTGTCTATGGAGATTCTCAGTCCTCCAGATCATGGTTGTCCCAAAGGTGCTTTTTTTTCAAGAGACAACTGGATTTTTTTGGTTTTTCTTTGAAGACAATTCGCTTCTTATTCAAGAAGCTTCTTCAGTTCTAACTGGATGGTGGGGAGTGGAAGGATTTATACTCCTTGCAGGCAGCTGATCTGCATTTAAAACACACAGGCCATTCTTTTGAAGACAACAAAGTCCATATTTTGGACAGAGAGGATAACTGGTTTAAAAAGGGCATTAAAGAGCCCATCTGTGTCAAAATTGAACAGCTCTCTCTCAACAGAAGGGGAGGGATATGACATCATCTATCTCCAGTCTACATCACAGTCCTTTCAACAGTTCCAAGAAGGCTCCACACCCATTTGCACCACTCAGGTGACCCTGGTGACACAGATAAGCCTCCAGGTGACCTTAACTGCTCACTGAAAGGATGCAAATGACCAGCTGTCAGCAAGGCATATAAAAATCCTTCCATTCCCCACCATCCCGTCAGAGCTGAAGAAGCTTCTTGGATGAGAAGCGAAACATCTTCAAAGAAAAACCACAAAGTCTAGTTGCCTCTTGAAAAAAAAGCACCTTTGGATCTGAGTTGATTTGCTTGAATATATCTTTTTCAAGGCTTTTTCATGACTGTTTTCTGAGCTATCCATGTTATTCTGAGAATAACATCTTCTCCAACATCAAAGTGCAGAAGCATCAGTCCGTTTCTCATTCTGCTTCTCCAAAGTCCAAATTTCACAGAGAATAACATGACTTGCACTATTTTTCTTGTAGGTAGGGAGATATCATGGCATTGAAAATATCTTTTTCATGGCCTTCATGGCTGCTCCAGCGAGTGCTAATCTGCTACAGATTTCTTGACCCCTTGTTTCTTTGGTATTGACGGGTAATTTCTAAAGGCCAAAACTATCCATCACTTCGATATCTTCATTGTGAACAAGGTTTTTACAATAACAAAAATGTGCAAAACCAAACAAAGTGTTAACATTTAAAAATAAAATCAAAATTAAAACCAGTGATTAAGCCAAAAGATATTTTAGGCCTCTCTCTTTGAAAGTAGAGTTGGCAATGCTGATTCAGAACTGTATTTATTTATAGTATAGTGACTCAGATTTTTAGTTACTTACTGCATTTGTTCTTCTCACCTTCTGCTTACAGAGTTCTCAGAACAGCTTCCATAAAATGAAAAACCAACAAAAAAAACCCCAGGCCTTTGTCTAATCGCTTTCAATCTAAAATGTGTGACACACGGGGGAAAGTAGAATGAATGGAAGACTAAAAAAGTACAATCTGATTCTTAAACCTTAGAAAATTTTATCCTCTACCCCAAATGATCCTTGGCTAGAGAGCATATGCTGCTCTATGACCACCATTTCTAGAAACTTTAACCCTGAATTCATACTTTCTTTTCTTGACATCAGATTCTTCCAGCAAAGTACAATAAAAAGTGGCTTAGGTTTGAAAAAGCCTTGGATAATGAGGGATTATTCTTAATCTCTGCTCTCAAATTAATTCTACAAGGACTCTAGATATTATTTCAATGTATTTATTGCATTGTAATTATTTCAAAAGTCAGCGGAGTTATTTTAAAACAACTGCTATAAACTTAGGTTTATAACAGATAACAGATAATCAGAATTGGAAGGGACCTTGTAGGTCATCTAGTACCTCCCTTGACCTTGATTGTATCCCTCTGTTAATACAAGTTAGGATTGCATTAGCTTTTTTGGCTGCTGCTGCACACTGCCGGCTCATATTTAGCTGGTTGTCCACTAAGACTTATAGATTGTATCAGTGGTTCATACGAATTTGGTCATGTTATTTTACTGATTCGCTTATTCATTTTATGACTTGCCATTCCTTCGGGAACTAACATTGCAATGGTTCCAGAATCCTCTTTTCAAGCTTAGAATAAAAGTTTGTTGTACTTCATCAATTTACATAATGAAGGATTTCTATGGAATGTATTGTTTTAATTTCTGTAGGGTGTTACTTGCTTCTTCTTCTTTTTAACTGTGTAGGCAATTTCATGTAGGCACATTCATTATTGTCATTTCCACCACTTGATTGCTCAATGCTTGATTCAACCAAACAATATCGCACCTGGATAGGTAAGTAACAATATCGTGATCTTGTCTGTCATCTTTGATGTGCAACCATTCATTCATATATGCCATCAGTACTTGACACAAGGTTAAACTAAAGATTTGAGAATGAGTAGCTGTCATCTACATGGAGACACAATTATGAAATAAGCCTGATCCGAAATTGCTCTATAAATGTATCACATTTAAAAAATGACTATGCAATTAACCCTTCAACTACTTATGTTAACACAGATACTTTCTCTGCTGTTGATGGTGGCAGAGAAGACATCTTATTCCAGTTCAGCAACTTAGATTTGGCAGAGCCTTGCCCATTAGCGTGGTCAACTTATTGAATTATTATTTCAGATTCTTCCAACATACCCAATGTTAAAATCCACAATTCAAAATAAGTTACATAAAATACATAATTGTTTTTGGTTTTGTTTAGTGTAGACGTCCTGTGGTTATTTATTTTTATGTGGAGTCCTTGGGGCTCTCTGAACATGGTTGTTTGGTTGCGAACATTTCATTACTTGAGTAGGTAACATCATCAGTATTAGTGAGTATAGGGTTTGCTGCCTTTTTATATACAATAGCTTGCCCTGCCAGTTTTGGGGAGGTTTGAATCCCTAGCACTGCATAACGGAGTGAGCTCCCGTTACTTGTCCCAGCTTCTGCCAACCTAGCAGTTCGAAAGCACGTAAAAAGTGCAAGTAGAAAAATAGGGACCACTTTGGTGGGAAGGTAATGGCGTTCTGTGCACCTTTGGCGTTTAGTCATGCTGGCCACATGACCATGGAGACGTCTTTGGACAGTGCTGGCTCTTCGGCTTTGTAATGGAGATGAGCACCGCCCCCTAGAGCCGGAAACAACTAGCACATATGTGCGAGGGGAACCTTTATCTTTACTATGGTTTTCTCCTTGGTAGTTCCTTGATCAGGGTATTGTTTTCTGTATGATTGTTTGTCTGCCTGATTGTTTGTCTCCTTGGTAGAATCTTGATTAGGGTATTGTTTCCTGCTTCATTCTTTCTCTGGTGTTAATCCCTGCTTATCTGGCTGTTGGAAATGTATTTTTGTCTTTTTGACTCCTTTTTAGCTTTTTTTAATTGTCTCTTTTGAATGATGTATTAATATGGTTTATCTCTGTGTCTCTTTATGCTTCATTTGAATGCCAAACTTCTAGGAATTCCCTCAAAATTTTTGGAATTAGCTTTGTCTACATTGTTCAGATACTTCCAGTTGAATATGGTTGAGTCTGCCCATGTGCTTTGAGATTAAATAGCTTTCATTGTGTCTTCTGGCTGCTAGATGGGATTTATCAATGTGCTTTGCTAGTCTTCTGCCTATCTGTCCTACACAGTGGCTGTTACAGTCTTTATACTGTAAGTTATAGATGATTCCTGTTGTTGTTTTCCTTCTGGGGTTACTGGTCTTTTGGTTTACTTAAGATATTTTGGAGGATTTTAGTTGGTTTGTGTATTATGGTAAGACAATGTGGTTCTAATAATCTGTTGGTTGTTTCTGAGATGTTTTTGATGTATGGCAATATTATCATTTTTATAATTTGCATTGGTTGTGCTGTAGTGATAAAGTTAATCAAGGAATTAACAAGGAGAAATTAACATCCTCACCAACACTGGTAGGACAAGTTACTATTGTAAATATGGAACAAACACCAATTCACTCGCACTGAAGATGTTACCTAGTTGGATAACAAAACCCAACTGCAAGCAAACCACCAAGCTCAGAGCACCAAGGTCTCTGAACTACATACATTCACTTCTATCAGTAATATTTTCCAGAATATTATTATTATAGAAAATAAAGCATATTTTCCAGATTTATTCAGAAACCTGAACAATATGCATACATGTTTTGCAGAACAACAGAAAGGAATTGTGCTTGCACTTCTCCTGAAAAGTATTCACCACCCTATAAAATAATAAATATATTTTCTGTAGGTTTTGAACTGACAATGATTTCAGCCCTATGCAGATTGCAGCTCAAGGAAACATTTTGCAGATGCTAAATTATTTCTTCAAAGACTTGAAAAACTAAATTATTTTTATCTATTTTATGTCCCTAAGTGCTGAAGAAATTTGCTTTCCCCTTATCAACTGTGGCAGCACAGATATTTATAAACATGTAACTACAGCCCCTCAGAGAAGAAATATGACTCTCACTGAAAAAGCTCACTAACACTTAATTTCCTCCAGACAACTTGAGGTTTCCAATAAAATCCATTAATTTTCTTTTTTTAGTAGAACTGTGGATGAAAATACAACTTTGACTAATCAAAAGCAATCTCACTCCCAAATTAACATCCCTCACACTCAATGGAAAACTTGTGAAAAGCACAATACTGTTATGTCTCACCTTTCTCCTTTCCAAGAAAGATGAAGAGTCCAAACTCAAACAAATACAGGCAGGTAAGAAGACTCGGTCTTTACAGAGTTAATTCCTTTATACAGATAATGTCCTTGGCATTCTAACACACGCTGCCTGCCAAGTCCAAAATGATAACCAGAAGAATTAATCACTAAAGCTTCCAACGCAGACCACAAGAAACAATCACACCGAAGCCTGAAAGAAAAGTAAAACTTTGTCCCGTACAAAGTCTCCAGAGAAAACACACCCACTTTTATCCCCTGTGGGGTGTGTCTCAATGACTCAGCTCACTCTCTGATTCGCCCACACCTCCTACGTTGCAGCTCACACTTCTTCCTATGACGCTGCCTAGGATCAAGCCAACATTCGTCTACTTGATTCCCTGTCAGAGGCTGCTCCGATATGCCCTCCTCCTCCTGATTAATCTCAGGCTGTTCCTCTTATCTGCTGAAACCTGAGGTATTATCAGGGAGGAAGGCATTGCCAAAGAGGAAGGTCCTGGGGAGGAAGGCATTCCCATTTCCTCCTCCTCATCTTCCGAGTCCTCTTCCTACAACAGCACAGGCTCGGGAATCGGAGCCACAACACAATACTATACTTTTGATGAATGAAATGACACAATTTACAAAGAAAAAAACATACACAAAGCTTCATTCATCATTAATTCTGACCACACCTCAGTCTACAAAGTGGCAGTGATGATGATAGTGGCTATATGGTTGTTTCCATCTAAATTTTGTAATAAACTATAAAAACATGGACTGAGTGTAAGACAACATGAGTTCCATATTGTTCCCTTCAATTCCATAGTTGTGATAGCAATCATCTTCTTATAATGACCCCATAATCCCTTGCAGGGTGGAGTCTGGGCAACTGAATGGAGTTGAATGTTTACTGGCCGGATGCACTCCCTGTTGCCAATGCAGAGTTATATTCAAGAGATTCTCATTCTCATTGTGCCCAGAGAGAGAAATATCAGCCTCTACCTAGGATCGAACTCACAGCCTCCAGATTGTGAGGTAAGAACTCTACCTCTAGGCCACTGCACCACTCATAGTTGTGATAGCAATCAAAATGATAAATTTGGGGGTGGTGGAAGGGAAATATTGCTCCCTTTGGAGAAGGAGAAGAATGGAGAAACTTATTGAAAAATATTTTACACCCAAATATTGACTTCTTATTGCGAAGAGAAATATGATGTAGATCACTCAAGAGTCATACACTATCATGGCCAGTGGTGGGATTCAAATATTTTTGCTACCAGTTCTGTGGGCATGGCGTGGCTTTATGGGTGTGATTTGGTGGGCATAGCTTGGTGGACGTGGCAAGAGAAGGATACTGCAAAATCCCCATTCCCTCCCCACTCCACTAACCTGCTTTCCAGCTCCGTTCTCCTGTGAAGGGCAACAAAAGAAGACCCAGCCAATGAGCTGGGACTCAATGGGAGGCAGAGAATAGATGGGGTGGGGTGGGGGCAATCAGAGGTGGTATTTGCCAGTTCTCCAAACTACTCAAAATTTCCGCTACCAGTTCTCCAGAACTGGTCAGAACCTGCTGAATACTACCTCTGTATCTATCTTTCTATCTAATTTAGAGACCACTGACTTTACTCAGAGTGATTCTGGGCAGTGAACAATTAAAAATATAAAAACTATATAAAAATATTACATCTTGGTAAAAAGACATCATTTTAAAAATGATAGAATAAATTTTAAAAGATGGGAGGAGGGCCTTCGAAACACTGACCAAACAACCCAAGGTTGCATTTTCCTCTACGAGTTTGCAAGTCAGATTTTCAAGCTTCTGAAAGACTAGGAGATGAGGTCCCAACTCACAGTTGGGAGAAGGTTGTTCCAAAAGTTTTCATAAGAACATAAGAAATCTCACATAAACTAAAGATTGCTAAAGAAATAAATGCAGACAGACCCATAAATGCACACATGTACACATATGCACAAATACCATTTGCAAAAACTAATGCAATTGCCAACGCTTCAGTGCTGTGAAAAGATGTTATTCCCTGGAACATTTGATCTGCTGTGTTAGTGAGAAATCATAAGAGTCTTATTTAAGATCTCCGGAAAGCACCAGAATAAGAAAGTTCATATTAGAATGTTGCATTGCTACGGAACATTTGCTAGCAAGCACCTTACATTTATTTTGATATAAAATCGTTCAAATCCACATTAACCTTTTAATATTTCTTTAAAACACCATAAATAGATTTCTCTAAATGTTCAGTATCAAGTACAGCAAAAATAGAACAAAATTGCTACAAAATGCTATCAACACAGCATAAAAAAGAAGCAGTGCATAGTAAAACAAATATGCATAGAAAACTGAAACAACCATCCAAATAACATGTATTCTTGACAGCTTCAAGACTTAAATAGTAAAACCTAAATATTAAGTACACTAAAATAAATAACAGGTTTGAGTTCATAAAAAGGACCCTAGTGCTAAAGAGCATTTTATATGAATACTCCTGGAGAGAACTCTGTACTAGATAGAGACAACATTCTTGAGATAACGATCTCTTTCAAAAATTACTATACTCTTAGAAGGACATAAGTAGATTAACTTAAGGCAGCATTTCATAATGTTCTACAATCCCAAGGTCTGTAGAGCTTTGGATATCTAAACCAGCACTTTAAATTGCATCCTCCACCCCGGCCTTTGACTCAAACACCAGTGCAGATGGATTGGCATAATACAATCATAGTCCTTAGCATCAGTTGCAGCTGGATTTTCTAATAGTTGAAGAAGCCCATCCTGCAATACATCAAAACAATGCAAACATTACTTGAAGAGTTGTAGCAGATTTTCAGAACATAACCAAACCCATTTCATATGGTAAAATGTGGCCAGTGGAACATAAAACTCAGTATCTAGAACAGGGCTGTAAAACTCCCAGACTGCAGGCCAGATGCGTCATAGTGCTGGCCACTCCCACACCTGGTTTAGCAAAGGGGAAAAAAAGTCCCAATACATCATGTGATGTTGCTGTTATGATATGAGTTTGACACACCTGATCTAGAACTAAAAAAACCATACTCAAATCCTCACTCTGTGATGTATTTCACTATATGGCTTTGGGCCAGTTACTTAACCACATTAGTATGGCACCTAGAATTTGTCAAAAAAACAAAACTCCTTATAAATATAGGAAATAGGAAATTTGATCCTGAGAATGGCGCTAATGTCCATTTACTGTATATAGTTATAAATATCTCCTATTTCTATATTGAAGCTGACACTAATAAAACATTTCATTGTAGTTACCCTGCTATGAACGCTTGAGACTAGCTTCAAGAAATAAGTACTACATAGGTCATTAGCACCTTGTCATCATCCCAGACTTTTAGAAAGTGCCACTTGAGCATGTCTTAAAATAGAACTGAGAAAGTTTCCTTTTTCTTTCTAGATTTCCTAGCCCACACTGGAAGCATAGTAAAAGAAAAATGCACTAAGCCCAAGAAGAACCAGGAGAAACCATTGCTAACTGGTAGTGCAGTGGTTAGAATGCAGGTAGAGAATTGTGGTGGCACAGTGGTTAGAATGCAGTATTGTAGACTAATTCTGCCGACTGCCAGCAGTTCGATTCTCACCAGCTCAAAGTTGACTCAGCCTTCCATTCTTTTGAGGTCGGTAAAATGAAGACCCAGATTGTTGGGGGCAATATGCTGACTCTGTAAACAGCTTAGATAGGTCTGTAAAGCACTGTGAAGTGGTATATAAATCTAAGTGCTATTGCTAACTGGAAAAGCAATGGTAACACAATCTACAACTCCATGTACATTAGAGTTCTTTGCACTCTTAACTACCATGTTTGATTTCAAGATGAAACTTAACCTTTTGATAATGACATTTCTCATCTCTTCTTTTTGCTACAACTCTGTACTAAAATATTCCTAAATGACTGAATCAAAATGTTGTGACCAGAAGCAATGTGGGGCCTCCCCTTTTTTCTATACAGCTTTTGATAGTAATCTTTGCATGAGAAAAGAAAAAAAGAAAGATGCTGGAGAAATTATTATTATTCAGATAACATTTCGAACTTACTGTCATGTTTGCCTTTCAATATGGGTTAGAACAATTTATAGATAACTTGCTCTAGTTTCCAAAGGGTTCAGTTGTTAATGTGCTCCAAATCAGGTTAAAAATGTTTTCAAGTGAAACTCTACCTGTGACTTTTCTCAAGGAAAATTAATCTTTTGAAAGGAAAAAGTTCTTATCGTCTGATGAAGATAATTTGAGAATGGGATATCGTATTCAAGCAGTCCAGGCCTGCTATAAAATATTTAAAGAATGACAAAATTAAGTTATAGCAATTAATCATTCTATTATTTAGAGTAATTCAGGAGTAGTTCACACTTAATCAGGGATAATCTCTGCTTCTTTAACCATGCTGCCAAAAATATCCAACCGGACCATAAAAATAGCACTGAGTGGAAAGGAATTGCCAAGGGATTTATAACTAGCAAAACAGGCTTCTGTCCAGTTCGTCCAGGTATTTCTCCCTGTTCAATTCCCAATAACATTTCCAAAGCATGAGTGTTTAGGGTGAAACAATTGATAAATTATATTCCAGCGGAGTTAGGCTGTCCAAGGTAGCAACCAGAAAACTTTGCACAATGACAATTTTCTAGAAATGAGTTCAACAGCTAAGAGGATTTTTGTATGATATTTGTATAAGATAATTCTCTCTACATTTCAGTGGAAGTGTTTTGTACAAATAATACTCTCAGATGCCATACAAACAATTCTCCCTGGGATAAAAATGTAAGACCTACTGTCTGGCAAGAAACTTAACAAAAGGCTGTCATTTAGTGGTAGAAAGTTGAGAGAGATGCCACCCAGCACCCCGGAGAATACCTCAATTCAGTGTAAATACTACTCTGGGTTCATGTGCTATACCCATGATGGTGAATCTATGGCACATGTGCCAGAAGTGGCACGCAGAGCCCTCTCTGTAGGCACATGAGCCGTCACCCCAGCTCAGCTCCATCGCAAATTCATGAGAACATCCCGCCAGCGAGCTGGTCTTCGGGTCTCTGCGTTGCATGTAGGGGCGGGGTGCATGCAGGAGGTGCATGTGCGGGGGTGGTGGAATACACGCGCAGGGGCATACACGCATTGCATTTTGTGGTTGCACATGCATGCTTTGGGCACATCACTGTACTATACCAAGGCAAAATATAGGGTAATTTGCATAGTTCTAGCATAAACGTTATATAGCATCACTGTGACTTTTCAGTTATGGTTCACAGCTTACGTAACAAATGATCTTAGTCATTATGATGTATCCAACAACACAGCAAACTACTGTTTAGTATAATGCACAAATTAACTGCCATCAACTTTGATGGACATACAAGACATTTGCTTTCAGTTTTGATATCATAGGATATCATTTAAAACATCACTGTTTAATAATAAATGTAAAAAGCACAAAAAAAGTGCCTAATTTATCTAAGGCAAGAATCTTCGCAACAATTCTAATTTGTTTGTGAAACTATGTGCAATTCTAGCATTGAAATAATCTCTTTGGTAAGCTACATGTTTTTTCTTTTCACCCATACTTTTTGTGCTTTTGCAAAATAATTATTATCTATTTCAAAGTATTTGGATTTGATGAGAATATCTTCTTTCTTTGACTAAGAATGCTGTTGGATTTAAAAATTTTCTCTTGGTCTAACTCACATTGTAAAGGATACCGATTTTGAAAAAAAAAATCTAACAGAAGCATAATGGCAATAGCACTTAGACTTATATACCACTTTATAGTGCTTTACAGCCCTCTCTAAGTGGTTTACAGCAGTTTACATATTGCCCCCAACAATCTGGGTCCTCATTTTACCCACCTCGGAAGGATGGAAGGCTGAGTCAAACCTGAACCGGTGAGATTTGAACTGCCAAATTGTAGGCAGCTGGCTGCAGAAGTAGCTTGCAGTACTGCACTCTAACCACTGCACCACAGAGGCTCCTATAATAATATATATATATAAAATGCTATTTGATATGCAGCAGAGTTCTTAGAATTTATTTTATTTTAAAGCTAATTGTGATATTTTTCTGTAGGAAGTATATTTATTGAATAGTTGTTCAGAAAGTAGAACTACAGTAAAAAGTAGTGGATTCCTTCCACCTTTATTACTTGGTGTAGCTAATTAAAGATAAACAAAACCTTAAAGATATATCAGAAACAGTTCTCTAATTTGCATATTAGACATAGACCATTAGACTGTAAGATCTACTTCAAAGCTGATAGAATTTTACAAAGTTAAATAGCTATTAAATGTTAGACAAGTGCAAAGAGGCATTCTGATTTAAAGAAGCAAATTTTAATTAATATATGCAAATGGTAATTATATCAAGTCAAAACAAAAGATCAAGAATTTATATAATTATAGAAGGCCTCAATGGATTTTTAAATTTTAACGTTCGGTTTTTAAAATTCCTGAATCAATTAATGGGAAGGGTAATTAAATACCATGCATTAAATAAAATCATTGCTCAATTGGACACTGCTTGAATCTGTTAATCACCCTGAATGAATCATAGTGCAGGAGAAGGAGTGGCAGAATCTGGGATGGAGTCAAAAGAGGAATCCGCCTATAGGGTCTATGTAGCCACAAACGGATTAAGTACAATCCCTCTTGAATTCCTTATCCAGTGCCAAAATAGTGCTAGCTGTTAGTTGAGTAGATTCCAGTACATAGGCATGAGTAGTAATGAATCAGTTTAATTGGAATGTCACAGGTGGTCCTGGGCTTGCAGGGATGTTTTAAAGATCCCTAAAAATGAAGTAAAGATACTTCTACATTTCAAGAGGAGGAACACAATCATGTAAGATTGTAGGCCTTTCAATATTATGTTTTCTTAATATACTCTTACTTATTTTCTGACCATCTTGACAGTCTATCCTACCTCCTAAGGACAATAAATATCTGTAACAGTAAAGAAATGCCATGCGAGGAAGAGAGGGGAGTAGGACAGTAGAGCAAAAAAGTGTTTTCTGTACATAGCTTGCAGGCTAATAGGTGCATCCATCCAGAAGATGAATAGTTGTCTGCCACACCTATTCATTTCCTCCCCCTGCCTTTTATCCTCAGAGCTAGGGTGGGGCCTTGCTAGCAGTGGTGGCTCTTCCTTCCCCAGGATCAGCCTACAGCTTTCCATTGCTCTCCTCTCCTCTGCCTTCTGCGCAGCTGTGCATCAGGCACTGGTCCCAGCTGTTCTTCCTCTTTTTCATCAACCACCTCCAGCCCTGGGGGCTGTTGATGGAGGGCTGATGGATGGCCCAGGCTCCGCCTCTGTCTCTTCTCTCTGCCAGCTCCATTCCCTCTTCCCCCACAGAGTTCCCAGGTAGCCTTGATGCCAACCCTGACTCCCATGCCTCCTTCTCCTTCTCCTCCTCTGATTCGGCTACTGGAGGGCCTGGCAGCCAACAAGCCACAACAGTTTGATTCTTCCTCGTGAAAGCTTCAAATTGTATCACATTGGGAAGTGAACGATATAGATTTTCCTACCAAATCTAAGAGATCAGCAAGTTAGGGATTCCTTCAAAATGCTATGCCAGCATTTTCAAATTGACCTGGAAACTGGTAGAGTTCTTTAATGAGCACTGTTGCATTATCCCTGGCAGCTATTTCTATCAATCTCATAGAATCCACATTTTACATCAAATGGTAATTCCCAGAACATTTTCAAGGCTACCATGTAATCAACATTCAATCCAAGTTTTTAATCTAATAGGAAACCAGACTTGATCAAAAGCTGTTTAAAGTCTAGGAAAATGAACAGGAACACACATTTTGACTCTCTTGTGCAGTTATAATATCAAAGTAGGGTAAAATAGATAAAAATTATCTGTTCCCAAGACAGTTTTGTTTTTTTTAAAAAAAAGATCTTTCCCGAATATTTTGAAGTCTAGACAGATTTATAAGAATCATCTGATCTCTCAAATATGGTATAAAATGTTGTGCTAACCAGCAATATTATCTTAAAAATGGTTATCTAGTGATTTTGTATTAACTAAATAATTGGCGGTATGACAACATACAGAAGCTCAAGCTTCTTCTTCCACAGACAGATCTACAAGGAAAATAGCACAGTTAGGAGAGAGTATAGACCAGTATTTCTCAAACTTGGCAGCTTGAACAGAGGTGGTATTCAGCAGGTTCTGACCAGTTCTGGAGAACTGGTAGCAGAAATTTTGAGTAGTTCGGAGAACCGGCAAATACCACCTCTAATTGGCCCTGCCCAGAGGTGGGATTCTACCAGTTCACACCTATTTGCTAGAACCGGTTGTTAACATTCTAAGCAGTTTGGAGAAACAGTTGTTGGAAGAAATTACTGGTCTAATCCTGTAAGGAAGGCAGGAAGGAAACATTCTGGTGTTGCTTACAGAAACTGCCTCTCTGTTAACCCTTATTACATTCTTGGCAGGACTAGACTTCCTGCCTCTGGAACTTCTCTGGAGTTTTTTTCCCCTCCTTTGCTGGTACTTTGCTTGTGTGGAGTGACCATTCAAAGTTACAATGGCACTGAAAAAAGTGACTTATGACCATTTTTCACACTTATGACTGTTGCAGCATCCCCACAGTCATGAGAGGCTAGGCAAGGAGATGCGTGCCTCGATGTGAGTGATATTGAGCTGGCCACGCCCAGCCAATAACATGACCACCAAGCCATGTCCACCCAGTCACATGACCACCAAACCACGCCCACCAACTAAGCCATGCCCACAGAACCAGCTGTTAAAAAATTTGAATCCCACCCCTGGCCCCGCCCTATCTATTCTCTGCCTCCTGAGTCCCAGTTGATCAGCTGGGTCTTCTTTTGTTGCCCTGCACAGGAGAACGGAGCTGGAAAGCAGATTAGTGGGGTGGGGAGGGAATGGAGATTTTGCAGTATCCTTCCCCATAAAGCCATGCCCATGCCCACAAAGCCACACCCACCAAGCCACACTCACCAAACCATGCCCACAGAACCAGTAGTAAAAAAAATTAAATCCCACCATTGAGCTTGAAGATGGGTAGACGTCAACTCCCAGAATTCCCCACTCAACTCTGGGAGTTGACGCCCACCCATCTTTAAGCTGCTAAGGCTGAGTAGCACTGGTATAGACAGATCTAATATTTTCAGGAACGAGCACAAAATTGCTGTGAAACACAGCTCATTTTTATTTATTTATATTTTATTTTATTATTGCTGAAATCAGATTCTTTTAAAGAGAACATACAAATGACAGACCTTATACTTCAGAAAGAGAAATAGGTCTGTTTTTCAGCTGCTGCACACCATCTGTCTCTTCTAGATAAACTTCAAACTGTATGCTTTCATCCAGTCCATTACCAGGCGCTGATTTAGAACATGATGGAAATGAGGTACAGTTCAGTGTCGTTTTAGCTGTTCCATTGAAAGTAATGTGTTTTGGCAAGATATCAAGATTTGCTCCCACTTACTTGGAAACAGAAGCATCGAAGGGTCATTCAGCGCATTCACTGCTTTCCTAATATTTAAGTATTCTAGATAATAGCACTTTCTCCAGCCAAGTGTGTTAAATGGTAATGAAAAATATTGCTAATATGAACTCTGGCTGTGATCTTTAAATCAAGTTCTCATGACAATTTTAACACATTCCAAGCCCAAAATTCAATGTCTTAACCATATAATATGGTGCTATATTTTTTGCCCAAACTGATTCTATCAATTAAGAGCCCAGTAAGTTACTCTGAACGCATCATAGCAGCACTTTTCTGATGATATTCATTAGATGAAGGAAGGCAATATTCAAGGGCTTGAATAGTGAGCAATGTAAAGCACACCCTCCACACACAGAGCATCACTGGTGAGATTTAAATTGCTTGTATTTATTAATTGACACGTTGAGCAGTAACTTAATACTGTCTATCTTGTATTTGGTTCTCATTGTATGTATTCCTATTTTCCCCAGTTTCACCATATCCTGTTCTTTCATTAAAGCATTCAGGTCTATCCCCATGGTCTGTTTTATTGGAGGACAGGTGGGTTTAGCTGCATGTCAAACTGCACAGAGACTAATGTGTAGTGGGGACACAACAAAACTGCTAATACATATGAAAGGTGTTGAGTAATGTGTTCTGCTGCTTCCAGAACAATTATACATGCTCAGTGACAGTGAGAAAGTCTTCTCGATTAAGAATTGAGAAGCTTTCCATGTTCATTCAAATTCATTCAAGTCATTCAAACGTGGAACTATGAGCTATTCTTGGTATGAGTTGCTTCTCTGTAGGAATAGAAACAATAGAAGTAAGAAGAAATGGGACAGCAAAGCCATCAAATATGCCACCAGTGAAAATATGGGCACCTAAAATTGGTACATAATGTTCTGACCCAGCCTTAGCAGAAACAATAAACAGACTCCTTGTAATGTAAAACCCCACTTTATTTACCTCTTGTGAATTAATGGCAATCACCCACTGAAAAGTCCAGTCAATAGTCCTTCCAAGAGTTAAATGCAATAACAGACTTTATCAATTCCTTGAGTTAATTGCCAGGCCCTGAGCTCCCAGTGTAAAGCTGCAAATTAAGTTCTGGCAAGCAGTCTCTGAGGCACGAAACATGATAAGCCAAATCTTCAGAAATACGAACTGTTGTCTCCTACAACCACCACTCCCTTTCCTTCTATTTATTCCACAGGCAGGGAGGGGCCATTCAGTGTCCACGTGTGCCTTGCTTCCTAAGTCTACTCCTTGTCCTCTGTTGTTCTCCTCTCCTAACAACTCTGTGCATACATGCATCTGGAACAGGCCCCAGCTGTTCTTCCTCCCCACTTATCTCAGTCTCCGGAAGCAGCTGACTCTCCGATGGTTGGGAAATGTCCCTGACTCTTTCTCTGCGTCTGATGCAGGGCATCCATCAGAGTCTTCCCCAGGCTCCAGAACTGGCCCAAGTCCTCATTGTCCGATTCTGCCACCAGTTCCACTGGCAGCTGGCAGTCCACAACAAATAATATGGCACAGGCCAAAAGTAAGAAAAGAATCTGATGAGTTCTGAAGTCTATTTAAGCTGAATCAAAATACCAGCCATAATGGGAATAGTTATGTGAAGACAATAAGCTTGTGAATAGTCAAGCTTTCTTTAAGACTGTTATTTTTTAACAGCCACTTTTATCATAGACTGTTATTTTTCACAAGTGGCCCAGTTGGTTGGAATAGATAGAAACGGAAAACTGGATTGCTGAAGGATGAAACATTCACAGTATACATCAACAATTTCTCCATATTTACACACAGAGCTCTTTCCAAACTATAGATTGAATCAGGAACGTTTTACACACCATGAACGCACAGTTATTTTCATCCAAGGCTTAACTTTAACATGTTCACCATGGAATTAGAACTTCTATTTTAAAAATCATTTGCCATAGCGCCACTTACAAACTATCTCAGATCACACCAGCTGGCAGCACTCAACCAACCTTAGCTGAGCTTCAAAAAAGCAAAATAGAGGCAGTTGAACTCAATGCTTGTGGGTAGCCACTATGAAATCCAAGGGTGGTAAATAAACAAGCAAGTAAAAAGAAATATTCCAGGATATAGCCAACCATTTCTGTACTGCTGTCACAAAAACGGTCATATAATCCACGAGCCAAGCTTGATTAGGTTTTGTGATAACATAACCCTAGGAAATGCATTTTAAGCACAAGTAATCCTCGGCTGCAAAGTGGTTGTAAGGTTCAAAATATAAAAGTATGAAAAGCAGCAGAATAAGTACCAAACTCTGAAAGAAATTTAGCCTTTCGTATAGTTTGGGGTTGCATTTTAGAGACTTTTGAATATATGAAATTCATCCATTCTTTTGGCAAAATCATACCATTAATGGGCAGGGAGTTGTGTGGTGGCCTAGAAGTGGAGCTCTCACCTTTGTGAGTTCGATCCTAGGTAGAGGCAGATATTTCTCTTTCTGGGCACATTGAGAATATATCTGTTGATCAAAACTCCGCATTGGTGACAGGAAAGGCATCCAGCCATTAAACACTTTGCTTGCTCCATTCAGTTGCCCAGATTCCATCCCACAGGAGATTATGGGGTAGTTAAAATAAGATGAAACCATTCATGGGCAGCTGACTGCTAATTTTCAGAGTTTGGAAAAGTTTAGAGCCAATAAAAATGAAGCTGGAGAGTATTTATAATTCATGGGCTTTTGGTACTGAATACAGGTAGTCCTCAACTTACAACAGATCATTTAGTGACCATTCACAGTTACAATGTCATTGACAAAAATGAGTTATGACCATTTTTCATACTTACGACTGTTGCAGCATCCTCAGGCTTACCGACTGACTCATATTTATGACAGTTGCCTTTGTCTTGGTGTCATGTGATCTCCTTTTGTGACCTTCTGACAAGGAAAGTCAACGGAGAAGACAGATTCACTTAACAACTGTGCTACCAACTTAACTCCTGCAGTGACTCTTTTAACAACCGAGGCAAGAAAAATCCTAAAATGAAGCAAAACTCAATTAACAATATCTTTCTTAGCAACAGAAATTTGGAGCTAAGTTGTAGCCATACATCGACGTCTACCTGTAATAAAATCATAAATTGATTTCTAGGTTCAGGCACCACTCCACTTCCAAAATCATCAGGTGATTTGTTTTTGAGTTGCTTTCAACCACAGGAACAGCGTGCTTAAGTAAAAAATTGCCACAGCCAGAGCCATTCATATTTCCTCCCACCAATAAAGGATTAATACTTAATCTTCATAAAGGGGGCTTGTATATTCAAAATCTATTCATAGGGTACTGCATACAGTGAAAAATATAATTCTTTTAGTATAACTTTTGACAAGTCTTCTAGTTTATTCTAAAGAGGCAAAAATATTCGTTTAGAATGTGTGTGCACAATATGTACCATGAATTTGTAAGATAATTAATCCAGCCTTTTAATAGATATATAACCTATGTATAACTATATGTACTGTACATAGTTATAATTTAATGAATTCTCCCATAAAATGCTGTTATCTTTCCCAGAATAGCTTTTATTAATGTTGGGAATACAGTCAACTATTTTTCAAAAAGTAATCTTTTCAGTCATGCAATGGAAATGAGTCTATTTACCATACATATTTATATGTCACAAAAATTAGTACCGGCTAAAACAACATTAAGGGGAACATATCTGTCCGGGTCTCCTATTAGATGTTCCAGTTCACCCTTCCAGAATTTGGGTTAGAAGAAAATGGCTTTCTTTTTCAGGGAAAACATTAAGAGAACAATCAGCCTAATGTGGAAACAAGGATTAAAATGTTTGTTGATCATATAAAAGGGAAGCTATATCTTTATTTGTTTCTCTTTATCTAGTTCATGGGTGTCAAACTCACCATGTCATGTTGTTGTCACATGACATATCGTGATGTTTCCTCCCTTCGTGGAGCTGGGGTGGGCATGGCTGTACATGATGCATCCAGCCCATGGGCCATGAGTTTACACCCCTGACTAGCTCGTTCTTATTCTAAAGTGCTACTCAATGCTTCTACTACAAATTTAACTCTAGGCACAACTGGATGTGATGCTCACTATAATTAATAGCTTGTTGTGAACACATGGGATGTTGTATGTTAGAAGATTCCTGGAGATAGCCAATCAACAGCAACTGCTATTTCATTCAGAAGATTTGAAGATTTCTATGTTATCTGTCAGAACTGTTTGCCTGTGGCTTATTTTAGAGTTATCTTCTTTGTATTGGGCAGAAGCCACTACAAGACAGCATGAGAACTTTTAAACAACTTTAGCAAACACCAGCAGCTGTTGATAAGGCCATGGGGAAGCCCCAGCATGCAACGTAGATGCATATATAATAAATCATAAACCACTGTGCATATGTCATCCCAATACAATCTCCTGTTCAATTTAATTTGTATATTTACATTTCCCGTGGATTTTGCTTCTCTGCTAAATGATTTTGTTTTCTCAACTTCTTTGACTTTTTTTGTGGTGCACCGCCTATATTAATTACTTTCATTTTTTTTCTGAGCTAAATACCATGTATTTGAAGGTGTGTTCATATTTAACCCACTCTTCCCTTCAGTGTAAATATTATGCAAAGCGCAGAAGCAAGGTAGTAAAACAAAGACATTAAGGCCTAAAACAATGAAGAGTAAAAATTGATACACACAGTCTGGCGCTTCTTCCAAAATGGACACAACCAAATGGGGATTATAAAATAGCCTTTCCTTCAGGCAAGTTACAAGTGCAGTATCACTAGTCAAGTGGAGAGAAGGTGCTACTTTGCATGAAACAGCAGGTTGTTCATACACAGCTGAAGAAAATTAGCACCCACCCCTCTCCTAGAAGAATGAAGTACTTTGGGAAATATTTAAAAAGGCAGAATATTATATTTCCCTGGATGAGAAATTGAGAAACATGGTATTGGAGACAGATAGCAGTCTCCCCCTTTCTTGATGGCCCTCAGCAGATGCCAGCACTTAAGAGATAAAGAGCTTATTGAGAACTAGGTATCTCTATTTGTACGCAAATTCCCTGCAGCAAGGTCTGAACAAAGGTAGGATTAGCCTTCAGCCACAATAGGAATTGCCCAACAAGCCCCTTCATTGCAAAAGCTTCAACCAAGCTTGGCTCAGACAAGCTACAGAGCCAGCTATGACCCCAACAACAGCCAATAGAATACAAGTTCTTGCACAGAAACAGGAAGTTCAAGTGCAAAGCCCAAGGGAAGGTATAAAAGTCACCCACTCTCAACTCCATGTGATCAGCTACCCAGAACCATGTGCTTGGTGGTTCTGCTTCACCATTAAACCCTCTTTCCGATCAGCTTTCAGCCTCCATTTTGCTTCTAGTGCTTTTCTCCCAGCTTGGAACTGAACCAGATGGACAATTCTCCCAACACGGCCTTTGGCTCAAATACAAGCTTTGAGGCAAAGTGTTTTGCCTTGCCCATTCCCATAGTTTCCCTTCTATGAAAGACACCATGCAAATAGGAAGATTGCCTTTGCTTTCAAAGTGCTACGTAAACTCCAAGTTCTTCAATGCAGTGAATGGACAGAGTGAATTTAATCCTTCCTGGGCACTATTTAAGGGACTTCAAACTATGACACAGGATATCTTCTTCTGTAATCAGAAGCCAACTAATGGGCAGGGAGGACAGTTAATCTAAATCAATTTGATAAATCCATACTTCATAGGATGGAGAGGAACAAAAGTGCAACGGAAGTCCAATTCTAATTCCATATCTCTTTCATTAGATTTCAGCTCAGTAAACAAATTTTGTCTTCCCCTGAAAACTTCTCCTAACAGTTATTGGTATGCAGCAAATGCAGGTCATATATTTATGCAGTACTGCTAATCCTATTTGGGAGCCCAGTTTACTGTATGTAAAGTATAACGTTTAGTATCTTCTAATATAGCAGTGTTTAAATTCATCAGATTATGAAACTAGACTTAATGAACCTCTTGTTTGACATAATATAGTGCTCTGTATGTTGACAGATTAGTCTTCTGTATATTAAACTTTATGTTTCCCTACACTCCTGCTCCACCTTTCAGATTCTTTTAGACTCATTTTTAATATATACTTTATGTTATTTTGTCTTTTAAATTTTCATAACTTTTATGTATCTTCTATGTTTTTAATTGACTGTACCCTTCCCTCTTTATGCTGGTCTATGACCATATTAAAGACAGACTAGGATAATATAATAGGGCTGAAGAGACTTGGAGGTCTTTTAGTCCAACCCTCAGTCCAAGGCAGGAGATCTTGTACCATCCTGGACATAAGATTGTCAATCTTTGATAAAAGGTTTGTTCAATATTTCCAGTAGTAATATACAGCTATCAAAGCTGGAAAGTAAGAAAGAGAAAAAGAAGCTGGAAACCTTTGAATTATGGATTTAGAATTATTTACTGTGGATTACAAAAAGAACATCTCAATCAGTCCTGGATAATTTCTCCCCTGAGATAATTATTACAAAAGACCATTTAGCTAATTATTAGGAAGAAAAAGCTGACATATTTAGAGATGTGATGCAGGAAAAAGATAAACTAGACAAGATAATTACACTTAGCAACTTTGAGTGAAATAGAAGGATTGCGTGAAATAGAAGAATGTTAGATTCGGAAAGGACAAGATTTTTTAAAAAAACATGCCTGTGTAGTCACTAACTACTACAATGGATTTGGAAATATCTGGCTAATCTACTGAAGTCATGGTAGAAAGAAGAGGGAAGACAGAATATTGGATTCAGTATCTGTTAGGAATGTAAGTCACCTAACAGCTATTTGGGTTGGAAATATATAAATCAGGATAGACATTTTAATACTGTCTCTTTAAGAGAATCCTAAAAGTGTAATTGGGTGTGGTTTCTCAAACGGCCATAAGATGGAGCCAGAAACCTGGGTTGTCTTAGTCTTAGTCTCAGAAGAAGTCTCAGTGAGTCTCTGTTTTCTTCTGTTGGAGAATATTGCCGTTTCTTCTAATTGACTGTTATTCTTGGATTTGATGTAAGTCTGATACTGAACTGTTTTTGACACTGGACTTTGTTATTGGATTATCCCTGGACTGTACACTGACAGCCTTACCTGTGAATGACTTTGGACTGCTTGTTTTGAACTTTGCTTAAACCTTTATGGGAAGTAAAACCCTACATTTACTGTACAGTGTATCTGTGTGCTGTATGTGTATTATTCAAACACTACTCTCAAATACGTCTCCCTGTATGCACTCATTCTCCTAATGGGGAACTACCTCAACAGTATCTGATAAATCTACCTATCAATCTTTGGTTCGGGATGATGCTTTAAATTAGATATCATGTTACTTCAAGCACAGTAGACTGAGAGCATTGATAAAAAGACTATGAGAATGTTACTTGAACCATTTACACACCACATTGATTTCCATCACTTATTCTTAGGAGTAATGTTTCATGGCAATCTTATCTGTCTGACTGGCTTGGGTGATACATACTTTTTTGTTTAGATAAAAGATGAGTAAGCTAATTTCTTGCATTTTTCACACCATTTAGAAGATAGCGTGAATAGTCCAGCAACAATCCTCTTCATATAAAACCCTTCAACCACTGATTGTAATTTGTCACAGGCAAATAATAATTTATCAACTGGTTCTCTGCCTTCATGATTTCTTCCAGCAACCAGTTCACCAAACTGCTCAGAAAGTTAACAACCGGTTCTTCCAAAGTGGTGAGAACTAGCTGAATCCCACCACTGGTCACAAGTATTTCTTCCAGTAAGATTCAATTTCATTGCAATTTTCCCATCCAAACAAACAGAAAGAAAATTATAGGAACTTTCTTTATGGAACGATAATTAAAACACATCATTTCCACAAAATTCTGCACATTTCTTCCCTGAGCAGTGATTTACTTCCTTATAAAATCTGATTAAAAAGCAAAAATGATGCAGGTACTTTTGAAAGCTAAGTATTAAAGATAAATAATTCGAACCCCTCCCAGCATCAATTTATAGAAAATGGAGCTTGTTTCTTTTCCATAGGATGTTCCAACCATCTAACAGGCTCAATAGCAGTAACTGTGAGGGGGATCTTGGAGTCTTAGTGGACAACCGGCTAAATATGAGCCAGCAGTGTGCAGCAGCAGCCAAAAAAGCTAATGCAATCCTAAATTGTATTAACAGAGGGATACAATCAAGATCAAGGGAAGTACTAATACCACTCTATAAAGCCTTAGTAAGACCACACCTAGAGTACTGCATCCAGTTTTGTTCACTACATTATAAAAAAGATGTTGAGACTCTAGAAAAAGTACAGAGAAGAGCAACCAGGATGCTTAAGGGACTGGAGGCTAAAACATACAATGAATGCCTAAAACAACAGGAACTGGGCTTGGCTAGTCTAGTGAAGAGAAGGACCAGGGGAGACATGTTAGCGGTCTTCCAATATTTGAGGGGCTGCCACAGGGAGGAAGGGATCAAGCTATTTTCTAAAGCGCCTGTAGGCCAGACAAGGAATAATGGATGGAAACTGAACAAGGAGAGGTTTAAACTGGAAATAAGGAGAAACTTTTTGACAGTGAAAACAATCAACCAATGGAACAGCTTGCCCTCGGAAGTTGTGGGAGCATCATCACTCGAGGCTTTCAAGAAGAGATTGGACTGCCATTTGTTAGAAATGGTGTAGGGTCTCCCGCTTGGGCAGGGGGTTGGACTAGATGACTTACAAGGTCCCTTCCAACTCTGTTATCTGTTATCTGTTATAACAAATGCCATACTCCTTTCATAAAAAAAATCCTAACATTCATGTGTGATTTTTTTACAGATAATGGAAGGGTATTGCTGTTAGGATCCTGAATAATGTCCAATAATCAGGAAGAAATCTGGATGAATCATCTTTTTCCACCCGAAAATCAACACAAGGGAAGAAGGTTTCTGAACTGAATATCCAATTACAAAATGGACTATTCACTAGACAGTTCTGAGGTCCTTTGCTTCTCAAACATATACAACACAAGCTTCTAATTCCTTGAGTTCTGTATATAAGCATTAATTTTTGAAAGTGCTATCATATGCAACTCGAAGTTAAAAAGAAACAGAGCAGAATAGTTAGACCGCAGAAGTTCTTTCCCTCTTCAAGTCACAGCAGAATAAATTATGCAAATAAATAATGAAAGTGTGCATAATTTATATCAGTTAAGTGATATATAATATAATAATGCTAGGTTATTTTGTCTCCTAATCTTTGTAATTGGAAGAGAATACACTGCTCTGTTTTTTGAAACTGCAGTGAAAGCTCATTCTGCAATGTGAATTTGTTTGCAAAGTAATTGGTGTTACTTCAGTGAGTCACACAAGCACACTTGAATTTCAACTCTCCTGGTTTGCATTTTGCTGCTAATAAAGAATGCACATTTTGCAATCAAAATTTACCAAAAACTGTTGGATGCTACTCACTGTAAGGAGATCAAATCCCTTGAAAGAGAATTATCTCTGTGTTAGCTGTCAATTTCTCATGTTTATTTAAACTTCCACAACTCTTTGAGGATAATCTCCTTTAATATGAAAGTGGGGGAAGAGGTTATCAGATAGAAAGCAAGCCCAAGCATCACAGAGAATGTTTAAGAAGCAACATCTAGAAACCTGCTTGAGGTTTCGTAAAAACAATTCCAAACATCAGCAAGAAGGATTAAGGTCTGTTCATTAAGGAAGAGAAAGCTGACTTGGAATAGTTTATCAGGATTTCCTTGGACACCTTATCAAGTGATATTTGCAAGATGAAATAAATCAGTCAATTTATCCAAGAGTTATTGTACATTGCTACAGCACACATTTTATGAGTGCAGGACCAAAAGAAGAAGAAGAGAGAATAAATGATGGGAAATTGAACCTATCCATTCAATCCTTCAAATGCATCCAAACAGAGAACATGCACCGATAATATATTTGATTTATGAGCTGCAGAATAATATAAAATCTATTAAAAAAACTGAATAACTTTTAAAAATATTTATTCTGCTTACTTTTAGTGAGAAGATGCAAGGAAACATTTCATAATATAAATGGTAAAAAGGTAAAAGTTTCTCTGTCTAGTCGAGTCTGACTCTAGGGTGTAGTGCTCATCTCCGTTTCTTGGCCAAGGGAGCCCATGCTATCTGAAGACATTTTCCATGGTCATGTGGCCAGCATGATTATATGCCAGAGGTACATAGAAAGCTGTTACTTTCCCACCAAAGTGGTACCTATTTATCTACTCACATTTGCATGCTTTTGAACTGCTAGCTGCGCAGGAGTTGGAGCAAGGACCGGGAGCTCACCCATTGCATGGCGCTCAGATCTCAAACCCAGGCTGTCAGCTTTCTAACTGACAAGATCAGCATCTTTAACTGCTGAGTCATTGTGCCCCCAATATAAATGGTACTCATATGAAATTCAGAGGGAATTGAACAGCAAATTATCGTAGGATATGTCTCTCTTGTAATCAGAAGAAAAGAGTAAGAATAACACTGATAGTATTGGGAAGTAAAAAATGGTTCTGGGTTGAAACCAGTGCTTTTTCTTTTGTTAATGAACAATCTTGACTAAAGAGATAAGCAAGTGAACCGGCCACACTTGCAGTTGATGCTAACCATTCAGAATTGCAAAGAGCAAGCGTGACTGTGAAGAGCTCTAAAAGTATCTCTTTAAACTCAGTGAATGTTCAGCCAAAAAGCAATTCAGTTTAAATAAATGTGAAGTGATGCACACTGAGCAGAAAACGCAAACTTCACATATATCCTGAAGGGATTTAAGCTACTTAACCAAGAAAAAGATCTTGGGGATATAGTGGATAGTTCAATGAAGATATTAATTCAGTGTATGGCAGATGTGAAAAATACCATTTCCATGCTAGGGATCATTACAAAAGTGATTGAAAATATATATATATTCCCTTGCCAGATAAATTTTACAGTTATTTTATTAAGTTCTTTAAAAAAATGTGTAATTTTAAGTCCTGCTACTGCTCCAAATTGTTCTAATTCATTCATCAATTTTGTCCTCTTTCTATTGGTTCCTCAATGAAAAAAATCATATCATCCACAAACGCTTGCAACTTATATTCTTCTTTCTTAACCTTTAATCCTTTTATGTCTGGGTTCTGTCTAATTCGCATTAGTAATGCTTCTAATGATAATATGAATAGCAGGGGTGAGAGTGGGCAGCCCTGTCTAACTCCTTTTTCTATTTTTATTGGGCGGGTATATTCCCCGTTTATTATAATATTAGCCTGTTGTGTATCATAAATGGTTGTTATAATATTTTCAAATTTGGTGCCTAAATTCATATTATAAATTTTTTGGATTAAAAAATGCCAATTTAAATTATCGAAGGCCTTCTCTGCATCTAAAAACATAAGTGCAATTTGTTTTTCGGGGTGGGCTTCGTAAAATTCTAAGACATTTAGTACTATTCTTAAGTTGTTCCTGATTTGTCTGGTCAGGAGAAATCCATTTTGATCTTTATATATATGCTCATTTAACATTCTTTTTAGTCTACTTGCTATAATAGAAGTGAATATTTTGTAATCAGTGTTTAACAGTGAAATCGGCCTATAATTATATATATATTGGGGATCCGAATCCTCCTTCAGGGTCAGCGAAATCAATGCCCCCCTCCATGAGTTCGGCATCCTAGTTGCCAATAAGACGTCATCGAAAACTTCCACCATAAGAGGTCCTATTTGTTCTGCTATTACCTTGTACAGCTCCCCTGGGATCCCATCTGGTCCCGGGGATTTATTATTTTTCTGGTTCTCTATTGCTGATTTCAATTCAAACCAAGCAATGTCTTTGTTTAATAATTTTTCCATTTCTTCCCCAACTGCTTTATCCTTCACTTCATCTAAATAGTTTCTTATTCTATCTCCATTAACTTCTTCCTTTTTATATAACTCTTCAAAATACTTATGGGCAATTTCTTTTTTCTGTTCTATCTCCTGTTGTATATCCCCCTTTCCATCTATTAGCTGGTATATCAATCTCTTTCCTTTCTTTTTTTTTTAGTCTATATGATAGCCATCTCCCTGGCTTATTAGCATGCTCAAAATAAGTTTGTCTAGTTGTATTCAAATTTATAATCATTCTCTCTTGTTCAATTAAATTCAGTTTATGTTTAATTATTATTATCTGATTTTGCAATTTTGAATCCTTTGGGGTACTCTGTAATTGAGTTTCTAATTCTTTAATTTTTTGTTGTAATTTGTTTTGCTGGGTGTATTTTTCCTTATTCTCTTGGCGTTATAAGAGATTGTTATACCTTTTATTATTGCCTTCATTGTATCCCAAATTTTTTGTTTCGTAGTTGCTCCATTATCATTTTCCTTTAAGAAATAATTTAATTTTTCCTTGAGTTTGTTGGTATATTCTTTTTCTCTTATTAACTGAGTATTTAACGTCCATCTTTTCTTGGGTTTTTCCCTACCCTTCCATATTATCTGAATTGGATTGTGATCTGCCCATTAATTAGGTAAAATTCCACTTTTTACTTTTTGTCTTATCTTTCCGAAGTTCAATTTTCCTGATTTTCTTCAGATGGAACCACCTCCTCAATTAGATCAGTATGCTCCCTAAAGGGCTGTTAAGTGGTTTATATCAGTTATATTGTTACAATGGCTTCAGGGTTTCTAAATATCACCTGTGGCACCACACTGTCTCTGTTCTGTCAGCTCCGATCTTCTTCCCGTCTCCGCTTTAATAATGTCTTTCAGAATAAAAATCAAATGAGATAGTCCAAATCCTCCACAACTTCCAGGCACCTTACAGCTCCTAGTCTCCCAACCTCATAAACTTCCCTTTTTACTTGTTATTGTCCTCTCTCTCTCTTCTGTCTGCCAAGCCCTTTCACTTTCACTTGCCTCGCATCTGCTTTTTGGCCGCTTTCTTTTAGGGCTCCGGACAGACACTTGTAACTGGACTGGATCTGGCCCCTGGCCTTGAGTTTGACACCCCTGCTTTAAAGGGATATTGGACAAATGAATGGATTGCAGGTCTGTAAAGGCTCTTGTTATGGAACACATGTATCCAACCTTGGCAACTTTTAAGACTTGTGGACTTCAACTCTCAGAATTCCCAAGCCAGCATGCTTTAAAATTGCCAAGGTTGGACACTCTAGAACAGACCTGTCAAACTCATGGCCCTATCTACTCTGGGATGCTGTGGGATTGGTCCAGGACTTTGACACTCATCAGACCCAATCCTCCCTCTTTCTGGTGTGTACAGCTTCTGGATATTGAACTTCAGGTGGAGCCCTCTATATATCCTAAGAAGTTTCTGGGTCTTCACAGTGGCAACCTCCATGTACTTCTCTGGCCCGCTCACTTCATTGATAGAGTATCTGATTACTAGCAAGGAGTACATGTTGATGGCATAGATCTTGCTCTTCCCATTGAGATGACATTTCAAAACCTGGCTTATCCTTTGGTGGTATTTGGATACTGCTGTTTTCCTTACCGCCTCATCAGGATTCTCATGTGACCATGGGACACCAAGGTTGTTATTTGGTATCTTTGCTATATGGGCCTATTGGTAGTTCCAAGCCATCAGCTTTAATTACCTTCCCATTTTTACATCCAACCACACTTCTCCATTCTGACTGAGACCCTAATGGCCTCACTCTAAATCCATTTTAAGTGGATCAGCAAGTTGATGTGTCTCAATCAGTGGTGGATTTCAATTTTTTTTTTTACCACTGGTTCTGTGGGTGTGGCTTGATGGGCGTGCTTTATACGCATGCAGAGGGTTTGTTACTGACCTTCTCCTGCAATCCTGAACTCTCCCTGTGTCTTCAACAGCTGACGTGTGGCAATCCGCTGTGCCACACAAAGCAGCTGAGGTTCAAAACTAGGAAATAAAGATCAGTATAGAGCCGGAGCAGGCAGGAGGGTCTAGCAGCTGATCATCAGAGCAAACTAGTTCGCTCACAGATGATTCTCGGAGCTACTGGTTTGTTCGAACCAGGCCGAACCGGTAGAATGCCACCACTTAGCATACATCTTGATGTCAACTATTTATTTATTTATTTATTTATTTATTTGATTTGCCAATTGTTTACAAGATAATAAGTATAAATGTATACATAGTTGTGAATACATGAAATGGGTACATATAAGAAAAATAAAAGAATAAGAGAAACAATAGGACAGGGACGGTAGGCACGTTGGTGCGCTTTATGCACGCCCCTACAGACCTCTTAGGAAAGGGGTGAGGTCAATAGTAGACAGTCTAAGGTTAAAGTTTTTGGGGTTTGGGGAAGAAACTACAGAGTCGGGTAGAGTATTCCAGACATTGACCACTCTATTGCTGAAGTCGTATTTCCTGCAATCAAGTTTGGTGCGGTTTACTTTGAGTTTGTATCTATTGTGTGCTCTTGTGTTGTTATGGTTGAAGCTGAAGTATTCATTGACAGGTAGGACATTGCAATGTATGATTTTATATACCATGCTTAAGTCAGACCGAAGACGGCGTAATTCAAGGTTTTCAAGTTCTAGAATTTCAAGTCTGGTGGCATAAGGTATTCTACAACGAGTAGAGGAGTGGAGAACTCTTCTTGTGAAATATTTCTGGACTTTCTCAATTGTGCTAATATCAGATACGTAGTGTGGGTTCCAGACTGATGAACTGTATTCGAGTATTGGTCTAGCAAATGTTTTGTATGCTCTGGTTAGTAGTGTGATATTACCAGAGAAAAAGCTACGTAGGATTAGGTTAACAACTCTTAATGCCTTTTTGGCTATGTAGTTGCAGTGGGCTCTAGCACTTAGATCATTAGAGGTGAGTATTCCAAGGTCCTTTACAGAGCTTGAGTCATCAACAAGATCTTGACTATTCAGCTTGTATTTTATTTTCTGATTTTTTTTGCCAATATGTAAGACAGAGCATTTATTTGTTGAGATTTGAAGTTGCCATTTGTTTGACCACTCTGATACATAGTCAAGATCTTTTGTAGGGTAGCAGTATTGTCTGTGGTATTGAACAGCTTTACATCATCAGCGAAGAGAACGCAATTGCTCTTAATATGATCACAGAGGTCGCTTTATGTAGAGTATGAAGAGAGTTGGTCCTAGAACACTGCCTTGGGGGACACCACTATTGACAGGTACTGGATTTGATAGTACGCTCCCGATTTTGACCATTTGTTGTCTGTTTGACAGGAATGCTTCTATCCAGTTATCCAGTTGTCCAGAGATACCATAGGATTTTATTTTTAGGAGTAGTTTGTCGTGTACCTATGTATTTTTAGGAGTAGTTTGTCGTGTAACTATGTAGATAAGGAGGCTGATTGTAGTTCTACCTTGAACCACTATCCATCTTCAATCCTTGTGTTTATCTGGCTGATTATCTATGCAGAACAGCAATGGGGATAGTGCATCACCTTCGTATATGCCACACTTAATGGCTACTTGTGCAAGCATTCTTGAATTAACTTTTAATGTTGTCAACTTAGCTCAGGAATTTTGTCCATGAACTATTTAAACAATATCTGAAGGACATGGACCAATTTGTTTTGATCTATCTAATTTTTATCAACTCAAGTGCTAGATACATGCAAGGTAACTTCCATATAGCACTGCCTGCATCAAGTGAAAACAGAGCTGGAGTGCAATAGAAATGATTTATTCCTCCTGTCTTCCTGGGAGTGAATGTTCAGCAACTAAAATTATATATTTCATGCTTGCAAAACAAACATCCATGTCAATAAACTTCCCAGCAGAATTAAGACTGCAGCAACCATTAATAAATCCGTGCATTCAAAAGCTAGAGTGAGACCCTTTACAGGATGTGGGTAAAGTTCTTTTCTTTTTATTATGCAACCTCTCAGGCTGAACCAGGTGCAAAGCATATCCTTTGCAAAAATGGCCGATTGCTCTTCTAGCCAGTGATTTGTTTTATTTTATTTTACTTTATCCCTCATTTTCTTCCTTCCCTCATCAGTCCCCCCCTCCCACCCATCCACAGTGCTGTTGCCATGATCACTCCCACTGGCATGTGTCCTATCCCACGTGGCCATCTTTCACAAAAATGCTCTGCTGTTTCCATGGATACCCCAATCTGGAAAATGTTTGGTTTCTTTTCAAAAAGAAAGCACCTTCACCTTTTTTCAGGAGATAAAGTAATGTCATTGACTTGAAGCAATTATTTTAACGAAGAGAGGAAAAACATGTTTCCAAAGTTTATAGGCACCTCTCATTCTCTCAGAGAATGAGCTGAGTCTCCTCGTTGGCAGAAAAGCTGAAGTCACTCTTTAAATACATCTGACTGCAAGTTCCAGCCACTTACGACCACTGAACATCTATAGCTGAATGTATTAAACCTAGTGGAAACAATTCAGACATCTGAAAGAGCTTTGCTAAGCAGAACAGCAGGTTTTAGCAAGTTTTCAGGCTCCGTTCTATGTGGGTCTTTCTAGAAGTAATCCATGACTGACAACCATTTACTCATCAACCAGACAAAGTTGCAACGTTTTGCTGGCATCCTGTCATAAAACTAGAAAGGGGAAGGAAGGAGACCGGACAAGAGAGAAAGTAAGCTGCAGGAGGGATGACAGGGTGACTGGAATCAGAGGTGTCAATCTGGAATAAACCAGCCGATCAAGGATGGAGCCGTGAGAATGTTCCCAAAACATCTGTCTCAAATGCGATTGGACACTGATGGACTGATAAGGGGCAGGGAAGAGGGAAAACTATGGGCTTTGCTTGGGAGTATTCAGATCCAGCTTTGCTTATGCCGTAACCGCTTGAACTTAGTAAAAATGAACCTTTCACCTCTATCACAAAGTCGAGGGTCTTTCTTTTCTAAGCGCTTGGATGGGCCAACCTGACACACTCCTGTCACTGCATCCCCACAGTCATGTGATTAAAATTCTCATGCTTAGTAACCAGAATACATTTATGACAATTACAGCATCCCAGGGTTACGTGATTATCATTTGCCACCTTCCCATCCAGCTTCCAACAAGCAAAGGCAATGGGGGAAGCTTAATGACTGCATGATTCACTTAACAACTGTGGGAAAAAAGGTCATAAAACTGGGTGTGACCTCCCTTAACAATTGCCTTGCTTAGCAATGGAAATTCTGCTCCCAATTTTAATTGTAAGTCCAGGACTAACCGTATGCAATATTTGGCCACTAAAAAACATCTTCTTTCCTGCTAACACAGCAAATCTTTTGGTGTATCTATGTGACATGAAGCACATTCTCTATAACTTGAGCTAATCTTGCAGTGAAATGCCAAACCATGCATGATCGGAATTAGAATCATACCATATTATAAGCCACAAGTTTTAGTCATGGTTTACTGCGTCGAAAACAACCAATTCGCACATTACATTAAACCAAATATGATTTTATAACTCAATGTGAGTTTCATCCAGCATGCTATGCAAGGAACAAGTCACATTCTGACTTAATATGATAGGTGACAGATTTCTACAATGCTTATATTCATAGGAAAAAAATAGTCTAATGAACAAAACAAGGATATATGTTCTAGTGACTGGTACAAAAAAGAAAAAAGAAATGTACATTCTATTGACTAAGAGATTTTATAAGTGAATACTTAAAGCCTCACTTGAAATTTATTCACTAAGTAACTCCCTGAACTGGCAGAAATCAGCAACACAAATCTGGAGAGTTATTATGAAATTGGAACATTCCCAAAAAAGCAAGACAGATATTCACTCTGGAAATACTCTACAAGTGCTGTCAGTTGCCCAGTGTGCTTTATACAAATTTAGAACAATCAAGCAGATGTGACCCAATCTAGGAAAAGTGCCAGCATGGCGCATGCCTTGTTTACGTCCAGTTTAGATTACCACAATATGCTGTGTATGACACTGTTCTCAAAGGTTCAGATTGCATTACATTTTTCCCCCTGTATTGGCATATTACTTTGAATGCTACTTCAAGCTGTTAATTGACATTATGGAGCTTGCAACCTCAGCATCAAAAACTGAGTAGAAAGGCTTGATTATTCAAGACTGTCAACCAACTTGATCTGACAGATCAAAAAACAAAAAACATCAGCGTAGGTAGAGCACCTAGTTCAGGACACATTGGCAGCTTTGGAGTTGCCAGTAAAACCACTCTTTTCAGACCCCCAAAAAGCAAAAATGCCAGGGCCCATTACTGAGACATTGCCCTTTTCAAACACAGCTGTCAGCATCTGATCCTTTGGTGGGAGCAACCTGCCAATCTCAGGTCTTCGTTTCTGCATCCTTGTTTCCCGAGTCTCAGCTCATCCTCATGGAATTAGCTGGCTGCCCTCCCTGGCAATTGATTCTTGGACTATCATGGACTATGTCTGCTTCTCCGAACTCATGCTTCATTTGATTCTGGATTATCAGTCAAGTTCTCACCCTTTTGTATCTTGCCCAGAGTGAGATACATGCATGCACTTGCATAATTGTCCCTCTGTCTGCCTTTGTATTGTCAATAAACAATTTGTAAATCAAGGGAGCACATGCACATCTTCAGTTTGGAACAGGAGAATTTATTTCTGAATTTGCTTTAAGGTACTGGTTTGGCTGGTTTTAAGCTCAACATTAAAGTCCACACTGAAGAGTGTTTGTAAGTCTGTAGGCCTGATTTTTTTTTTTTTGGCCACCAATGAGGCCTAGAGGTGGAGCTCTTGCCTCACAATCAGGAGGCTGTGAATTTGATCCTAGGGTGAGGCAGATATTTCTCTCTCTGGGCACATTGAGAATATATCTGCTGACTAAAACTCTGCATTGGCAATGGGAAGGGCATCCGGCCAGTAAACACTTAGCTCCATTCAGTTGCCCAGACTCCATCCCGGAAAAGATTATGGGATTATTAAAAAAATATGAATGAGGCCCACCAGGAGATAAAGTTTAGACTTCTCTCATTTGCATAAGCACCCATTTCTTTTGAATACACCCAGGGCAGCTGCAGGCACAAAGGTAATGACTCTGCCAGGGTCAAGCAGAAGCATATAATTTGGCTATGCATAATAGAAGGTAAGCATAGTGGTGACTATGGACTTCAGCGTGCAGTCTGAATTCATTTCCATTCCATGCAGGCATCCTTACTAGCCCATCTGATTGTCTAAAAAAATATGTAATAAAACAAATGGAAGGTTGCCATTCTGCAAATCACAAAGGATCTGTTTGATTGACAAGAACACAAAATTCTTAGAAATTAATAAGATTATAGCCACAACACAGGGCTTTATATGGAAGTGTACTCATCTATAGAATACGAAGAGAAGGAAGAGAAAGAGAGGAGGAACAAAACTTGGAAGAAATAAGCAGTTATGCTAATAGTAAAGACTCTAGGAAGCAAGAACAGATGGTAGACAAAGTTTACTATTTTGCCTTCTGGTTTGTGACAGGTAAAGTCTGCTGTAGCAGCCATTTTGTGATAGTGTACAAAATACTCCTCAGTATTTACATGGTACCCTCCCATCCTAAACAGCTGTCCACCGCAATCTATAAATTTGTCCAGTTTAATTTACCAGCAGTCATCAAAAAGCCAGATATGCATCAGGTGGAAAGACTGCACCAGTAATTTGGTGATGAACTAAAAATTAGCTGATTGTTTCCTTGGTTTGGAGATTTGGGTGTTCTCTCCTTTGTACAGAAACAGATTTATAAATATTCTTCCTATTTAATGCTGCTGATCCAAGTAACTCTTGGATTAGTTTAAATCACATTTGGGGAATCAATATTTATTTCACGCCATCATCCATCCTACTAGTTTTCATATAATTAGATTATTATTTTTACCTATTTGACAAGTTTGCTTACTACCAGTATTATTGTAAAACTAATAAGCATGGCACTGTTATTTGTGTGGTACTAAAAAACTTGTAGTTATGCATTGGGGACAGCTTAGAAAAGAATATGGGCTCCTGAGATAATTAAGTATGCCGAATAAATGTGTGCCTTTGGAATGCTTATACAGCAAATATGACAAGAGGCAAAAAGGTGATCAAAGTCTTGTCTTAAGTCCTGTCTTATTAAAGACAAGGGTTTTCTGTAGGAAATTATCATATTTATCTAACATCAGATTTAAACTTCCCCTTCAAACCAAACTCTGTCACACATTTGTCAGCATTTACAGGTCATATACAGGTAATCCTTGACATACAACAGTTTGTTTAGTGACAGTTTGAAGTTATAAGAGCAGTGAAAAAAGTGGTTTATGACCGTTTTTCACACTTATGACCGTTGTAGCCTCCCCCTGGACATGTGATCAAAATTCAGACACTTGGCAACTGATTCATATTGAGGATGGTTGCAATGTCCTGGGATCATGTTAGCACATTTGGCGACTTTCTTACCAGCAAAGTCAACAGGGAAGAAACATTCACTTAACTGTGTCATTAACTTAACAACTACAGAGTTTCACTTAATAACTGTGGCAAGAAAGGTCGTAAAAAGGGGCAACATTCACTTAACAATTGTTCCACTTATGACCACAGATGTGGTTGTAAATCAAGGAGTGGTGGCATTCAAATAATTTAACAACTGGTTTGCCCAGAGTCAGTTTGGTTGTCATGGGAGTCATAGCCCATTCCCGTCATCTAGCTGGGTGTTGCACTGTGCTGCAATGGAGAAATGAGAAACAGAGCGGCCGGCATAAGGGAAAGAGGAGGAGCAGGGAGAAGAAAGAGGGAAAGCGGCCTCCTCCCCTCATGCTGCGTGCTCCATTCCCCATTTCTCTATTGCAGCACAGTTCAGTGCCTGATAGTGGGGTAATTTAATAACCAGTTCACTTGAACCAGTGTGAACCAGCTGAATCCCACCACTGACTACCTGTATATCCATGTGAAATCTGAGGTATTTTTCTCTGGTCATAGTACATAAAGAATAATTGATTTTTTTTTCCTTTCACTAGTGTAGGTCCCATTGAAACTCAAGCTCTTCCTAGTATTAGAGAAGAAATTTCCACTGGTGTCAAAGGCTAACTACTTCTTCTGTGCACTCTGGTTCCAGTTTTCTCACCCCTTAAGGTTTCAGTGACCCTGAAATTGTAGCTTTTTGAGAATAGTATAGCTTTTACATGATAATGCTTTCAGACAATACGCTTCACTGCATTAAAACAGAGATGGAGCCATTCTATGGGGATCAGCCCAGCTAGCAAAAATTGAATTAGCCGACAACTAATTGCACCTCAAGGAGAAACACAGTGGCTTTGTTCACAGAACATGTTTAACTAGATCAGGAAGTATCTAGTGGCTGTTTTCCCAAACCTTAAGCTTAAGGGCTTTTGTTTTGTGAGTCCATTTGGGTTAATTATGAATTGTGATGAACTGAAATTAAAAAAAATGGGGAGTTCAGTAACCAGGTTAAAGTATATCATATCAACATGGCCAAACTATCCAACACAATTTTGCATAGCTTGGTTGGTCAAATCCAGCCCAGGTAACTACAGGTAGTCCTTGACTTACAACAGTTTATTCAGTTCAAAGTTACATAATTGCAAATCAAAATATATAGAATGATACATGTATAGAGAAGGATGTTATAACCATGTATACAATAGATATAAGTATGCTGTATAATATCAAGTTTTTATTCTTTTTTCTATGGACTATACTGTATGAAAAAGAAAAAAATGGTCATAACTGGGATGTATAACATTGTGTATATTTTAAAAAGGTGTTGATACAACCAGAATAGTGTTGTTGCAAAATTGAAATTGCAATGTAAAATGAAGGAAAATGCACAATAAAAATATTTAAAAAAAGAAATAATATCCCATGCATTTGATCAAATTGTGTCCAATCCACAAAAGATGTACCAAATAAATCTACTGATCTTTAAAAAAAAAAACAAAGCTACAATGGTGCTGAAAAGAGTGAATTAGGGACCATTTTTATACTTATGATCATTGTGGCATCCCCATGGTCACATGATTAAAATTTTTATGCTTTGCAACTGGTTCATATTTATGACAGTTGCTGTGTCCCATGGTCATGTGGTCCCCTTGACAAGCATAGTCAATGGGGGAGCCAGATTCACTTAACAACCGTATTACTAACTTAACAACTGCAGTGATTCAATTAACAACTGTGGCAAGAAAGTCACAATTGAAATGAAGCAAAACTCACGTAACAAATGTTTCACTTAGCAACATAAATTGTGGTCATAAGTGGGGGACTACCCATAATTTATGGTTTACTATGTCTTATAAGCCCATAGCATTGGTTGAGTAAACCATGGTTAAATGAACATCTGATTCACACAAAACCAACATTTTTATACCATTTTGTTTTTTTTAACATGCCAGAAAACTAATAAGGTCTTCCTTGCACCTTTGCTAATCAACTTCAGTTCCAATACTTGGCCATAATGATGATAACGGAAATTAATTCCTTAAAATATTGAGCTATATTGCATGTAAGCATGCAAAAGCTTAGTCTTTGATTGGAAAAACTTTGTTCAAGAATTTACCATCATAAAATCAATTTTATTTGTGGCATTTCCTACAACTTTAATCATAGCTATCAAGAATTGCTAGACCCATATACTTATCTCAAAACAGAAAAATACTGTACTTCAAGGATTAGGTCCTAAATGAAGTACTTTGAGAACCTTACCTCTTTTATCTATCCAGACACTGGAACCCATTTGGACATAATATCAACATCTTCTCCGACCAATCCATGGTATGTTCTTATGATATGGATGCCTGCCTGATTCACGAAGAAGAGATGAAGCTTGATGTGGGTTAGATACCTGCCCACACCTCCTTTGCCACCTGTCAGGATCCTTTCCCAACTAATTTTCTTTTATATAGGAACCTGTGTTGCTTCAAACCAAAGCTATTGCCTATAGCATCATTTTGATGGATAAGAATGTTTCTGGGCTCCATGCTGGCCTCAGAAGCATTATTATAGAAATACAAAATAAAGAGTGGATGTAGTCAAAGTGCTTTCTCTTGAAGTGTTCCAATTTCCCCAGGGGAAAAATAAATGCAAATTGGATGGCACTGAGGACTAGAAGTGATGTTGAGAAGCAACCTGACCAGAATATCTCTTGCTAAGCAAAGTGGCCACTGCCCTCACAGCCATAAGCAAAGTGGCCACTGCCCTCACAGCCATAAAATGGCCTGACAGCCGTTTTATGAAATCACCCGCGACATTTTCTCAAGATTCTTAATGTGGGACATTAGTCCCCTAAATGGTTGCTTTCTATTGTCCTCCTTTCTACCACTCAAAAAGAATGTTTGCCCTTAAGCAAAAGGAGATAGTCTGATAATAATGACCCATCGATCAACTATGACAAAATTCAAAGTGATAGTTAAGAGCAGAGAAGGGCTTCAAAAAATTTAGCAAAGGGTTCTCTGCCCGGTTGCCTTGGGCGTGGCCATGGTGGCATGGCCTATTCAGCCTCCTGCATCACAGCAGCAGGGGGGGCATTTTTGCCTTCCCTGGGCTCTGGAGGCTTTTCTCAAACCTCTGGGAGGGTTAAAACAGCCTCCCCTGGCTGTAGAGGCTCTCTGGAAGCCAGAAATGGACCCATTTCTGGCCTTCCTGAACTTCAGGGAGGCCTGTTTTTCCTTCTCTCCGAGCCTCTGCACATGCCCTGCACTTACCTGTATCCAAAACAGGCCATGTAGGGATTCCTGTGAGGGATGGGGAACAGTGAGTGGGGGCCAGCCAGGAGTGGAATTTGGGGGTTCTCCGAACTGCACAAAATCTTAGCTAGGAGCTCTCCCAAACTCCTGTGAACCCTCAGCAGCCCACCCCTGGTTAAGAGGCAATGAATATTTATTATGTAGTACAACCCTGGTAATTTTTTTGTGGTTAAGTGTTTATGGGATGGTTATCTTGTCATTCATTCTGCATAGAAACATAAAATCTGGGCTGAATAGAGCCTGCTTAATTATAGGGAGGAATTAATTATAGGGAAGAACTGGGCTTGGCTAGTCTAGTAAAGAGAAGGACCAGGGGAGACATGATAGCAGTCTTCCAATATTTGAGGGGCTGCCACAGGGAGGAAGGGGACAACCTATTTTCTAAAGCGTCTGTAGGCCAAACAAGGAATAATGGATGGAAACTGAACAAGGAGAGATTTAACCTGGAAATAAGGAGAAACTTTCTGACAGTGAGAACAATCAACCAATGGAACAGAAGTTGCCCTCGGAAGTTGTGGGAGCGTCATCACTCGAGGCTTTCAAGAAGAGATTGAACTGCCATTTGTCAGAAATAGTGTAGGGTCTCCCGCTTGGGCAGGGGGTTGGACTAGATGACCTACAAGGTCCCTTCCAACTCTGATTATCTGTTATCTGTTATCTGTATTGCATGAAAGAATTAGTGTAATGAAGTGTGTTAGGGATAACATTGTTTACCCTAACTGGTTTGGGTAAAAATAATAAATAAGTTATCATGGTTTGTTGGTTAAAGTGTGTGTAACTTTAACTACAAGAATGTAATTAAGGGTGTGGTTGTAAAAGCACCATAAAAGAAGCAAGTCAATTGCAGCTCTCTCTCTCTGGCTTAATGATCCCTAATTACTGGATGGATTGATGACTACGTTTTTCCTTACTGGAACGGAGGAGAGAAGGGAGTGTTGATTTCTCAACGGAGAGAAGAGATAATACGGACTGATTTATTGTAAGTGAACTGACATTGGCTATTCAACACGAACTTTGCAAATTGAGTATACCCGACTGGACTGACTGAAATGATACATGACTAATGGACCGTTTATTTTGACTATGCTATAATTCCTAATGGAATAAACTATATTTTGATAGCACAAGCGTATCTGTTTTTTACTGCGTGTTAACTAAAATACAAAGTTATCTCACATTTACCTGTCTGCCTATCTGACTACGCTACACATTCTGTTTAGTTTGTTTTCCTTAACACTCGTTGGGGAATTCAGGCTTAACAAAGTGTATGAAAGAATTAGAATTCTTCCTTAAGCTGGGGGATCCCAAAGGAACTTTTTTTTAAAAAAAGGCAACTGGATTTTCTTTGTTTTTCCTTGAAGATGTTTCACTTTTCATCAAGAAGCTCCTTCTGCATGAATGGTAGAGAACGGAAGGATTGATATTCTTTGAGGTCATTTGGTCATTAGCTCTCTCAGAGTTGTTCAGGCTACTTAGAGGTTTATCTGCCTTCAGGTCCCCTGAATAGTACAAATGGGCGTGGAACCTTCTTGGAATTGATGAAAGGGCTGTGTTGTAAACAGGAGATAGGTGGAGTTTTATCCCTCCCCCTCTGTTGAGAAAGCATTGTTCAATTTTAACCCAGATTGGCCTGTTTGGCCCCTCTTTCAAACCAGCAATCCTCGCTGCTCAGAATGTGGACTTGCTGTCTTCAAAAAAACGGCCTTTCTTTTTCAAATGCAGATGGACTGCTGAATCTTGTGCTGATGCATCAAGAGCACCTTTGGGACAACCATGACCCGGATGACTGAGAATCGCCACAGCTATTAACCTGGGAGATATTTATCTAGGAAAAAAAAAATGGTTTGGGGATTTTAGCTTCCACATATTCACTGGAAGAAGCTTTTGAAGATTATTTAGGTTACAAATCATGTCAGGCTACACAAAAGCTTGTAGGAAGTGCTGGATGAAGTAATTTGTTTATTTGCTTGATTAATAGGTTTGGAAACCAACCAACTCTAGAAGGATTCTGGGTGGCATACACTTGTCTGAATAAATTGCATAACAATCAACCGCCCAGTGTTTCACAAATACTTTATCCCAGGGCTTGGAAAAACAGCCATAGTTTTTATTGACAGCAAGATGATGCTCCTCCTCCTCCTCCTCTTATTAGCACAGATGATATTACCTTGTTGGGTAATGAAACAACTGCAAGAAAATAACAATGTTCAGAAAGCTCCAAGGATCCTACAGTAGTCCTCCTCCTCCCCTCTCTCCCTCCCTCCCCCTCTCTCTTTCTCTCCCTCCCTCCCTCTCTCTCTCTCTCTCTCTCTCTTTCCCTCCCTCCCTCCCTCTTTATTTTTCTAGAAAACAGACATTGTATCCACAATCTGTCCTGGTCATATTTTTCCAGGTAGTTTTCCAAATCACCTTTAACAATCTCTACAATAGAAACAGCCAAGCCAATCTAAAAGTGCAGCTATTGCAATGAAAAAGAATTGCCCATATAATACAGTAAAGTAAATGGATTTTCTGAATCACTCTTTCTAATTCATGGTTTAATTCAAATAACGTTAGGTCAGGAAAGATTTTTTTTACTGATCAAAAGGGAAATCTGAAAATCGTGGTTTAACCAAATTACATTATAAGAATGACCAGATTGAAATAATTTGTTCTCATTCTGTTTCTACTTAGCTTTAATGCAAAATGTTCTTCAGTAAGTACAAAAAGAATCACTGTTCAAGATTTCACAGTAATTTAATTCCTGATTAAGCAGTGTTAAATGGTGTAGCACTGCAGGAATTGTTTAGTGGAATGAATGTTAATATAGGCTGAATCCAGCTGGAGTAACTTTAGGTGGGTCAGATGAAAATGGACATGAAAACCACAATAAAGGGATTTCTCTAAATTAACATTGGGCAATAAAACGGCAGATGCAGTTAAAAATTGAAAGAGAACAGTTGAAATTGAAATAGAACAGTTTATAAGAGCCATCAAAAACTTTATGTATATGTAGAGGTTAGGTGACTAGCTAGAGGAAGGGTGTTAAAGTCATGGACACTCAATGAAAATGTTGCACCAGATTATGATGATGAAAAAAAAAGTCTATTTTGGACGTTTTGTGAGATACAATGAAGATAAAAGTACTTGCATTGTCACAGCTTTACCTATTGTGCCTATTGTGTCACCACACTGAGAGTACTGTGTACAGTTCTTTTCAGCACATTTTACACTGGGAAGTTCGGAGATAATGAAAAAGATAAAAAGACACCCAGAACAATCAAGTAGCAAGAGTTACTTTTACAAGAAAAAGAAATTACATCTGGACCTTTTTTTAATTTTTGGGAACCTTATACCAGAGGAAATATTATAAATAAATGTAAAAGTTATATATTATCAGAAGGAAATGTGTATCAATCAGATCCTTGGATGGGTGATGACCAAGAATTAATCAAAGCTGTAGGCCAGTGTTTCTCAA
This sequence comes from Notechis scutatus, assembly GCF_049901735.1. Taxonomy (NCBI): domain Eukaryota; kingdom Metazoa; phylum Chordata; class Lepidosauria; order Squamata; family Elapidae; genus Notechis; species Notechis scutatus. The sequence goes on along the minus strand of NC_142012.1, from coordinate 17,029,249 downwards.
CTTCGACAACTTGAAGATGTATGGACTTCAACTTTCAGAATTCCTTGGTCAGCAAAGGCTGGCTAAGGATTTTGGGGAGTTGAAGTCCACACATCCTGAGGTTGCCAAAATTGAGAAATAATGCTGCAGGATAGTCCGGGAATGGAAAGACATCCTAAAAACCATTTCTTATTAATAACAAGAATTTATATGGTATCTCCATGTAGGGGACTTAACTTTTACCTTACAGTCTGTGTTACTGAATTGATAATATGCTGGCATTAAAACAGTTTCATTGGGGTAGAGAATCTGTAGAGCTTTAATTCCTTTTTAAATAAGTAATAAACAAATTATAGTTAGAGGAAGGCATGGAATTATAATTTCGCATAACTGATTTTTTGTAAACAAGACTTGGGTGTTGATTTAGCCTTTCTCATTTGTGCTTAGGCTCAAGTTCCTCTTATCCACTTCCTATTCAGACTTAGAATAAAGGTCTCTGAAGATCAAAAGCTGACATACCCTTATCAAAGGAGTTGGACTTAATTAATCAATCACCTTCACTCTTTCTGAGCTTCAAATGTTTCTCTATTAGAATCTGTACTATCTGGGATAATTTTTACCACTTCTGAGTATTACATTATAGAGTGATGAATTCTTTCTCTGGTACTATTAGAAACAAAAAAAGTACTTCATATTCTGCGCTATTGAAAGTTCTCTGTGGGTACTGAGCCTGCTTCAGGAAAGACGCATAATAACAGGAAGAAAAATGAGGTTAATGTTACATCTTAAGAACATTACACTGAAGTAATCTACAGTTATGACTGAACACATATTCCCTATTATTACAGATAACTGTCACAGGAGATTTCATGCACAGTACTAGGCCAGGATATTTAGCATGTTTTTCTGAATAATCCCCACTGGTTTCTTACAGAGAACACCACAGTGTAATAAATGGGTTCTCATATCACACTGAGTAAATAGACGAATCTATGAATGCTATAAGAATTAAATAAATAAACAAATAAGGCATCCTGTCTCTAGAAACAGCTATTTTCTCTTCAAGGAAAGAAAAGATGTGACAAATAAGGAAACTTAATAGCAGTGAAATTGAAAAGATAAACTGTGACTTCCCTGGTCAGCTGGAACTGTATTTTTTTCTCTCACTACGGTCCTTTCAGTCTTTTTCCATGAATAGGTCAATCATTCTGCATGGTCATTCATTTCTTTTCAACACATTTTAAGACATCAAAGCTTCAGAAGAATTTGCCTGTATCAGTTCATTAACTTCAACCGAATGTGAAACAAAACATAAAGATTAAGATGTATATATACTCAGGAGAATATGCAGCACTGGTGATGGTGCTAAGATTAGAAAATGCGTATCTGGCTTCCAAATCTTATGCTTTTAGTAAGTCCCAGCTGTGGTATGGGCTGTTTATATGGAGGGAAATATATTCCTCTGAAAAATATTAAATTCCCTTGACTATTGGCACATTATAACTTCTAAGAAGAAAATGTTTTATGCTAGAACCAAAGGATTATGCAAACAATCCAATATGGCCAATTTGGGTGTTTGTGTTTCTTCAAAACCACTTCTTCATGTCATACAACAAACCACCTTTGCAACACAGACAGTTGAAAAGATCTGCTTTTCAAAGAAAGGAGAAAAGAACATGGCACACTTGAACATTTCTCTAATATGATACAACCGACATGGTTTTTTTTTAATTGTCTTGAGAAAATTTTAGTCTAGCTTTATGGCTCATGCTATTGTGCAGGGTAACAAAGGAAGATAATAAATACAGCAGAAATAACTGGTTTAAAAAATCTTGAAACTTGTTGGAAAGGTGTCAATTGTTGTAAATAATGGCATTTTTACTGAAAATGTATAGCTATTTCTGGGGATGGGAGACCTCCATATGGAATAGAAAAATAGTAGGCAAAGCACAAGTTAAACACTCTTTTTTCCAAGAATTTTAATCCCCTTCTATTCTGCCTCCTCAGAATTTAAAAGGGCCAAGGAACTGTTATAGGTACCATTGCAAATATTGACTTTCGCTGAGTGATTAAATTACATCAGTTCAATTCCTAACAACCACTTGTATAGATTTACTATGAATAGTATTTCCTAATAGATTTCCTAATAAATTTTGACAAAGTTTCAAAGAATAATTCTGTTGGAATTCTGTCCTTGGAGGTGTTCTAGTTCAAGTAGGAGAACCTCTATCATTAGGAGCAAATGGGTGGCCATTCTCTTCTTTAAAATCTCCAGTGATGGAGCATGCACAAGTTCCAGAAATAAGCCATTCCACTGTTTAATTGTTCTCAGTGTCATGAAATTTCTTCTTAGTTCTAGGTTGGATCTGTCTTTAGTGATATTTCACCTGTTACCTGTCTTGTCCTCAGGTACTTGGAGAATAAGTTGACCCCCTCTTCATTATGACAACCCTTCAATACTGCTCTCATATCACCCCAGTCCCTCTCTTTGTTAGACTAGACATACCTACTCCATCAATCATTTATCGTATGGGTTAGACTCCTTCTCTACATTCTTTCTAATGACTCAATATCTTTTTTGTATCATGGTAAACAGAACTGGATTCATCACATTCCAAATTAGTTGTTACTTTTTTGGAGATTGTAATGTATTGGTTGCCATTTCTTCAATTGACCCAAAAGACAATCACAGCAATATTTCTACTTTTATACCAAAGTAACTGGTTCTTCTCCCAACATGCACACATATTCATATTTCACAAATCTTGGGGTCTGAGGAGACAATTTAGACCATTCCCAATAGACGGCTAATCACTTTATTTCTATTTCTTGATGAAGAATTCTACATTCTTCTCTTATTATTTGAGAATCATTATTATTAAATGTTGTACCTTATGACTCTTGACAAATATATCTTTTCTTTTATGTACACTGAGAGAATTTGCACCAAGACAAATTCCTTGTGTGTCCAATCACACTTGGCCAATAAAGAATTCTAACTATTATACATTTCATTCTGTTATTTTCAGCCCATTTCACTAATGTATCAAGAACATTTTAAATGTTATTGCTAATTTCCATGGAATTAACCAAACCACATATTTTTTGTGTGTGCTGCAAAACATTCCTTCTACCCAGTCATCCAAATAATTAAAAAAATATTGAAGGCCATAGATCCAAAGAATGAATATACACTATTTGATATTTCCTTCCAATCTGATGAGCAACCATAAAAATAAAAATATTGATTTTATTCATTCTCCCACTTATTTTAATCCAAATTTATCTTCTGTGTCATCAAGTTTATTCTTGTATATTTCTGAGCAGGCATTTTAAAATAGTCCAATTCCTTTTGTATTGCTTCTTCATGTTTTGGAAAAGAAATTTATGTTTCATTCTATCTGTGATAAGCTTCAATCATGAAGCTTATCACACCAGATCAGTCTTATATCAATGCATTTGCAGTTGCCTTCCAGGGTTAAAGAGTACAAGTTCATCTACTTTATTTTCCAATTCTCAGTATCAGTGTCCAGAAAACAAAAGCCGAGAATACATGTTCTCTTGATTTTTCAGTAATGGTTTAAGATACCTCATTAAAGCAACACTCCTATATCCTTCTATAGTACACAAGTCTTCATTTCCAACTTCTTAATTACTGCCCTTGCCTTTTCTATAATGCCAAATTTACTATTAAATTTTCAGAGCAATATTATAGTATCAGCCCTAGCACTGATGATGTTACCTAGCTTGGGTAATCAAACATCTGCAAGAAAACAAGCAAGCTCAGAGAGCATCAAGGACCCTTCATGGTGTTGTATCTAGAATTTGCAAAATATACTGGAAAGAGAGAAAATTGATATAAAAATGGATGTTTTAAAACTTAATAATAAAGAAAAAGGAGGGACGTGGGAAGAGGACAAGGAAGGAAAAATAAGAAAAGAGGGGAAGGAAAAAGAAAGGAGAATGAAGAGGGAAGGAAAAAGGAAGGAAGGAAGGAAGGAAGGAAGGAAGGAAGGAAGGAAGGAAGGAAGGAAGGAAAGAAGGAAGGAAGGGGATTATGAGAGTGAGGGAGGGTCTCAGGGAAGTCCTGCCTTAGCACCTGGCCACCACAGGTGCCCCTGACATGAGTGATGATGAACTGGCCATTCCCACCATGCCCATGCTTACCCTCACCAGAGGTGGTATTCAGCCGGTTCTGACCAGTTCTGGAGAACCAGTAGCAAAAATTTTGAGTAGTTTGGAGAACCAGCAAATACCACCTCTGACTGGAGATTTTACAGTACCCTTCCCCTGCCACGCCCACCAAGCCATGCCCACAGAACCGGTAGTAAAAAAAATTGAATCCCACCACTGACCCATGACCTCAGCCACTCCTGGCCATGCCCATCCAGCCCTCCGAGGTCAAACACAACCCTGATGCAGTCCTCAATGAAATCGAGTTTGACACCCCTACATTCGCAGTATCATATTCACACATCTAATCCACTTATGAAAAAAAGCTCTTGTGTACAACCATTGCAAATTTGTGTTCTCTTTTTTTTCTTAATTAGATTAATAGATTAATAGGAAATGCTGGCAGTGATTCATCAGAATTTAACATAGTTCTTGAAAAGCGCTAACCTAATTCTCAAACTTTGGATACTGAGACAAGGAAATAAAACTTAGCAGTACTGTGGATTTTTTTAAAAAAATAGATTAGATTAGATTAGATTCAACTTTATTGTCATTGCACATGAACACAGGCAACGAAATGCAGTTAGCATCTAACCAGAAGTGCAAAACATCAATGAAGCATAAATATACTGTAGATAGATAGATAGATAGATAGATAGATAGATAGATAGATAGATAGATAGATAGATAGATAGATATACAAAATACTGTATATAACTATATATGGATATATGGAATAAGAGGGGAACGATGCTTCTAACCATTGTTTCAAAACATCTTCCCCCAATGCAATGTTATATTTATCATAGTATTTTATCTGCAAGTGCCCATTACTTCAGGCAGCTTCCTGTGTGTGTAATTCACTAGCTTTCTCTCTTTTCTGATAAGGTGTGGAATCCTAAAACTATTCATTCATTCTAGCTCACAATCATCAATTCTTTACTGGAAATGCTTGTCTGAGATCCCCCCCCCCTCTCTCTCTCTTGCTCCCCCCTCCTTTGCTATCTTAGTGTTTTAACTATAGAAGTCAGGTTTTAAGGCTGAGTTCATTCAGCATGGAAAATAAGCACTCTTGATCCTGAGCTACAATCCCTCTCCTGGATGAATCAATTTTCCAACCTTCTCTGAGATGGCACCGCCACTCTCTCCCCTCCACTAAATGACTAAAAGAGTTTGATTATTCCAGCTTTTGCAAAGCCTGAATAAAATTAAAAGCAAGGTCAAATCCTCTGCATCAGCCGTAGCAGGCAATTTCCTGACTGAATATCTATAGATCAGAGAGCTGCAAGAATTTCAGTTGTTTATTGCTTGATAATGTACTGGATCAAGAGTGAAGAGCCCAACCTGGGGAAAAAAATCCCATTAAAATCATTAATGTAATTTCTGATTATATGCCAGCAAGGTAATTATAGCAGAAGTCAAACTCTTTTTTATACCTAGATTCTTTTTTTTTTAAAATGTCAATTAATTAGACTCTAACAGCAAATTACTTAATGCATTATTCTAAATATGATTCTGTTGATAAAAAGATACTAACACCACTAAAGTCAAAAGGTATTTCTCTGATATTTTCGTACTAAAATTCTTTCAAATAATCTACATTTTATACTCCAGAAATAAATTTACAACATATCAACGCATGGCTTTCCCGGATGAAATCTGTGGTTTTTGTGTTGCTGCATACAAATTCATGCAACCTTAACTCTGTAATATTTTATCTTATTTAAAGATGAGCTTCATTTAATTCATCTGTAGACCAGTATAGCCAAACAGATGGAGGCATCTGAAAAAGCTAAGAAAAAATGGACTTGGGTTAATATAAGAATAGCTGTTTCCAAGAAATCCTTGGGTTATTTTTGCCCAGAACACTACATGGAGGTTAGATGTCAGCACTATGCTGATGACTCTCAATTATATATTACTACCACAGGCCTTACCAGAGACACCATGAAACCCTGAACTATTTTTCCGTCAATGTTAGAGTCTGCAAAAGATTAAACAAGGTCAGATTAAATCCTACTAAAACAGTTATTCTTTTTAACTAAGGGCTCAAGGCAATCTGTTAACACTGGCCACTGTAGTTACTGTGGATTGGGTCATCCAAAAGTTTATTCATGACCTGTGTCAGTGTTTCCAACTTACCCACTCCAAACCAATAAACTCAGAGATAAACATTTCCTCAAAGTTCCATTTTATTAGAGTTGTCATATTGGCACATCTGGGAAAACCCAAATCTGAGAGTTGTGGGTTTTCCTTTCCCAAAAGAAATTCAAAGATCCATCCCCTGCACCAATCAGTCCATCAAACGGCCCAATCAAATCATCGTCCCAAGTCCAACTGGAGACATCCCTCCAGACACTCCCCTCCAGGTGCAGGGCAACATGTCCTTGACTTTCTAAGAAAGAATGTTGTTGAGTCTAATCTTCTACCTCACTATGAAACCCTCCTCCCAAATTCCCAGGCACTAAATGAAGCCTCCAAGTAAAAAAAAATGGCTTCCAAGGCTGACAATCTGGGACAGTCACTCTGGCCAGGGAAGCTTAAGACTGGACTAAACATCTCGGCAATAACTTTTGCCTTAATTATCACACGATTAGAGCTGTAGTGGTGCAGTGGTTAGAATGCAGTACTGCGGGCTATTTCTGCTATTTCGGCTGCTTGCAATTTGTCAGTTCAATTTTCACCAACGCAGTTGACTCAGTCTTCCCTCTTTCCGAAGTTGGTAAAATGAGGACCCTGATTGTTGGAGGCAATAAACCACTTAGAGAGGGTCAAAAAGCACTGTGAAGTGGTATAGAAGTCTAAGTGCTATAGCTACTAGAGTAATACAATGTATTTGACACAAGGAACCATTAGAAGAGTTGGAAGGGACCTTGGAGGTCTTCTAGTCCAACTCCCTGCTTAGGCAGGAAACCCTACACCACTGCAGATTAGTTGCAACTGGTCCAAAATGACAGGTTGCTGCATTGGTTGGCAATATGTTTTGGGGCCAAGTCAAAATAGCAATAGCATTTAGACTTATACACCACCCAATGGTGCTTTACAGCACTGTTTGGGAAGTTTACAGTGTCAGCATATTGCCCCTTCAAAATCTAAGTCTTCATTTTACTGACATCAGAAGGATGGAAGGCTGAGTCTAGTTTGAGCCAGTCAGGATCAGAAATCCAGACTGTGTGCAGAATTTGCCTACAATACTGCATCCTAACCACTGCTTTGACAAGGTCCCTTCTCATCAAGAAAGTCTCACATGGCACAACACTGGAATACATCAGACACTGCCTCGCCAAAATGGAATCTGCCCATCTTGTCTGATCATTCATATCACAACGGCCTGTATGAAGTTCCTCTTGTATGAAAAATACGTAATTCAGGCAAACTGCCTAGCTGTTTCCATCATAGCATCTATGCACTGGCACACAGCTTTTTGAATTATTAGCTCCATCCCCTTCCCTCCTTCATATTTCAAGGCAGTACTCTTGGCACTTAATTGATTGTAGGCTTAGGACAGGCACGCACTTATCATTGTTATTTTTTCCATGTTCAATTTAATGCATGCCTTGTTGTTCAATCAACTCCCTTTGATCAGGAGTTTATGAATAAAAAATGCATACAGCACATATACAGGTCATTACATGTCTTACTCTACAGGATTTTTATTTTTAAGCTGAAACTGCTACGAATATCACTTAAACATTCCCAACAGTTGGACAAAAACAGCCCTATTCGGGTATGCAAATCCTGCACGTCATTTAAATTATTTGAAAATTACTGGGGTGCACTCCAGACTCTTGAACCTGAGCTCATCTCTGGCGCTCTCCTCTTTCTCATATTCTGCACTGAAACCAAACCAGCCAGCTTCTTAATATTGTATAGAGAAATAACTTATTAAACAGGCTCCCCTGCAGGTGTTAGCAATCAAATTCATGGATGAGGCAGCATTGAAGGGCATCTGTTTAGCACAATTGTAGGTAATTGTTCTAACCATACAAGTAAGCTTTCTCTAATACTTTTCATTCTTGTTATTTTGTCCCACTTAAAAAATTACTACAATAGACTTGGGGTGGGATTATACCAGTTCAGACCAGTTTGGGTGAACCAGTAGTTCCGGTGAGCATTTGGCCCCACCCACCTGCCCTTGCTCTTTCCTGCACTTTATTTCCTGTTTTTTTTTAGCATAGCTGATTCACGCGGCAGAGCGGTTTGCCGGGGCCTCAGCTGTTTTAGTCACCGGTGCTCAGTGGTGGGATTCAATTTTTTTTTACTACCAGTTCTGTGGGCATGGCTTGGTGGGCATGGCAGGGGAAGGATATTGTAAAATCTCCAGTCAGAGGTGGTATTTGCTGGTTCTCCAAACTACTCAAAATTTCTGCTACCGGTTCTCCAGAACTGGTCAGAACCTGCTGAATACCAACTCTGCCAGTGCTACAGTAGATGGTAAGTAATTCGGTTGAAAATTGAATTTTTAAAATTTGAGCACACATGCGAACCACGTGCTCACCGTAACTGGTTGTTACACTGGTTGAATTGCACCACTGAATAGACTGTACTATGTAGGCACCTAGATTTTAACTCATCCTTAATATCTGCTAGGAAAGAATTTTGTCTACATCAGGGGTGTTAAACTCAAGGTCTGAGGGCTGGATTTGGCCTGTGATGTGGTTGGATCCAGCCTGCGGGGCCATCCTGGAAAATGTAACGGGCTGGTGCATGTCATTTCAGCCCATCTATCCGCGTTGCTTCGGCCCAGTCTACCCAGTGTGAAGAGAAAATATCAGGCCAGCGTGGTTTTGGCCGGGTCTACACAATGCAAAGAGGAAACTGGCCACACCCACCCAGTCAGCCACACCAAGTGAGTGACGTCAAACTGGTCATGTCCACTCAGTCGGCCATACCTGTCCGGCCCCCAAAGTGAACCACAGCCTTGATTCGGCCCTCAATAAAATTGAGTTGGACACCCCTGGTCTGCATGAACCCCATCCAGAAAAGGGATCCCATATATTTACATAATAAAAGAAAGGACAGAAGATCAGATTGGTGAATGTTCACAACTGGTAATGTTCATAGTTCTGAATGTTTCTTTGCAATATAAAAACAATTACCTGATCCAACCTCCACTAATGCATGTTCTTTGTGCTAGGTGAGCTTTACTCTGTGTAGGTTGAATTTAATTTATTTTGAAAAAGGAGCAAATAAATATTAAGAAATACCACAGCAGGAAACATTTTCTGGTAAGAAATTTCTGAAGAAACCAAAACACATCTAATGCATTTTGCAATGCGTGTCTCTCCATGTATATACACACTTATTGCATAAGCAAATCATGTAGGCTAATGCATAAAGCCAGCATGCATCCCTTCAGAACTTTACTCTTATTATTAATCTCGATTCAGGACTGCAGATCCAGCATTTGATCCTTTAAAAAGTATCAGTACAAAACTGCTGTTTCTGTGACCATTGGAAAAAAGCAATGCCAACAGTTCTTTGCTGCAGTAAGATAGGAATAAAGCAATAAACAAGGCTAATCGAATTTAATTAATAAACATTGATTTACAAATGCTGATTTGACTTTTTACACACTTAATTATGTGACACTTGAAGGCCTTGGGAGGACATGGGCAGTATTATTTATGAGGGATTGAGACCACAAACTTGACTAACTGAACTCAACTTGAAGGAGTCTTCATTTTTACTTAATCATTCTAGATAGTAAGACCAGCAGGTCCAGATACTATATATAAACAGACAATACACAGTTATTCTCCTATGCATTGGTATTACCTAGTTAAAAAAATGCCTGCAGAAAAATAACAAGCATAGAGAACATTGTGAATGTAACAATTCAACTTCATATATTCTCAATTGTTAGAATATTATCTGGAGTGTTCAAAATATAAGAATTCCCATTGCATCTTCCCCAACGTTATACTAAGGCAGGGGTATCAAACTCACATTTTAATGGCAGTATCATATTCAGTGGGCTGTGGCGAGTTGGCAGAGGTGAGTTGGCGGTGACATGTTGTCCCATTCTACAGTTGTATCAGTGGTAGGATTCAATTTTTTTTACTACCGGTTTTGTGGGCATGGCTTGGTGGGCGTGGCAGGGGAAGGATATTGTAAAATCTCCATTCCCTCCCCACTCCTGGGGGAGGGTTACTGCAAAATCCCCATTTCCTCCCACCCCACTAACCTGCTTTCCAGCTCCATTCTCCTGTGAAGGGTAACAAAAGAAGACCCAGCCAATCAGCTGGGACTTGGGAGGCAGAGAATAGATGGGGGCAGGGCCAGTCAGGGGTGGTATGTGCCGGTTCTATGAACTACTCAAAATTTCCACTACCGGTTCTCCAGAACTGGTCAGAACCTGCCGAATACCACCTCTGAGTTGTATTTTCATAAGTGTTTTCCTTATGGCTGTTGCATGAGTGACAATGTCAGGAGACAGACTGAACTTTAAGTGAGCCCTCTAATTACTAAAAGATTGAAGACAACTCATATAATCTCCTTCTCTACAGATAGGCACATATGCAAAGGCATAAGATGGCAGGAAGGACAGCTAAATAGAGCCTCAAGATTGAAAACACATTTTTTAAAAAAATGTTGGAGAATGAGATGGGCAGACAACGCAAAGCACGCTTGCTCTCACATTCAGTTCACGTCATTTCCAGCAGGATCAGACTTGCAGAAAGGTGATGCTGAAGCAGATGAGCTATTTGCAATATCCACTGGGGTTCTTACATTTTCTGATACGAGATTTGTCACACTTACCCTTTAATGCTAACCTTGGTATTTGGCTGTAGGAATGAAAATCTTGGAAAATTGCCATGTCTCTAATTTTGAGAACTGCCTCCAGGTTTCGCTGGATGTGTCCGAGCTCTTTGCTAATTCTGCATCTCATTTTTTTTTTCATAGTACTATATTGGTATTAGAATCAGAGCCCATATGGCAATTATTTATGAACACGGCAAGCATACTGTTGTACACGGATTTTTACATGTCTTGCAATCATGTTAAATAATGGAACTTCAAGCATGATGTCTACTTTTGTACCAATCAATGTGTCTTACGGCAAATTGACAAAGTTTACATAGAGCTATTTTGTTCAAATTTCACTTTTTATGGTGAATAAATATCTTTTTGTGACTGCTGTATTCCCTTAGGTATCAAACTGACATCTTCCTCTAATAAAACTTTTACTTGGTAGCTTTTGTGTTCAGAAATAAAACACTAAGCTATTATTTACAATAGATAGCGTGGAAATAAATATTCTTTACCTAACCTTTCTAAACTACAGCAAGCATTCCCTCATTAATTTTTATTCGAGTGCATTATAATTACAGGAATAATGGGCATGGGAACACATCATACTACCATCTCACTAAACTCATATTCATTTTTATATGATGTTTGGAGGGCGGTGAAAATACCTAAAAAGCAGACCTACACATTTTGTTTTCTATTTCCCTTTCATCACTTTAATTGGAAAGTAAGGGGCATTCTGAATAGCTAATTGCTTAGCAATTAAATAAAATTCAGATTGGCTTACGCATCCCTCAGTATTTTTTGTTGTGGGGATCACATGCCAATCTTCTCTTCATTTCTGTTACATCTTTAGTAAATATCATAATATTATCTCAAATCAAAATCATCATGTTGGTGCAAGCTTACAGCATGGGTATATTTTTGTCAGGGTTGTTTGTGGTTCAGAGACTTTTTCTCATAGACACTCAGGCTAACTGATTTCCAATCAGTTTTATAGCAGTAAGAATTAGCCCATAACTTATGATTACTCCTCTTAACTCATGATTATTGCGCTATGAGAGTGGAGATTACAGAAGATATGGTTCAATTCCTTTGGAGGGTATGGGTTGGGAAAAGTTGCTTTAGGCTCTTATTTAAAATCACGCTACCCAGATAATTGTGGTTGGTTAGAAAAGGCTTAGTTTGAATATTATCTGTCTTGCAACGTGAAGGTGATTTCTCTATTGCATTAGTAACTTCAATCTGCATCATTTAATTCCAATAAATGGAGGAAGTACAGTATTGTACATGTTAATATCGGAATAACTGGTGTTCTGTCCACAGCATCATAATACTGAAGTATACATATATACAGTATGTATCTTAGAGAAAGCTTTGTTGTGGTGGTTATCCATAACAAAACATTTTACCACATATTTTGGTGAGCAATATCTCAGGTCCTCTTGGATGGAAGAGACTAATATTTTCTGTTCCAAGAGAAGAAGAAATTGTTTAAAAAAATAATCTGTAGAGAAATGGCACTTGATCCTATTGTTAGATTGCTCATAAATTTGTCAAAGATGAATACTCCACCAGCAGTTAAATACACTGAATGGTGATTAGATAAATAGGTAAATATTGTATTTCATATTTCAAGTTCTATAAGGAGTGCGTTCAGATTTTTTAAATGTGAAAATTGAGAATGTTAACTATTTAATAATCAATTTCTCTTCTACAATTATTATAGGGCATATAGCCTGTCCCCCCGTCCCTTTTGAACTAATTGTTCATCCAGGATTTTTTGGAACATGAGACTGGTTGGTTAGTTGATGCTGTAATCTTAAATCATTTCATATCGTAATCTCCTTTATTAATCAAGTATTCATAAAATAGTAGTGTTGCTTCTGTGATACTTTTGAAACAGAAGCTGGTCTCTATTAGTTCTGCCCCTCTGGATGAAGAACAGTAAATAGAAGGATTTGCAATAGTAAATCATAAATCCTTCAGAAACTTAGGTTTCGGCTAAGAATAATATCAACATAAAGGTTCCTGATTAATGTGTGTAAATATTAGAAATCAAAAAATAAGAAGAAAACATGTTTCCACATTGCCTTCCAGATCTCTCTCAAAAGGCATGGGGGAAAAATCCATATAGCCACAGTGAATTCCAAAGGAATTTAAATGACAAATGAAGTAGAGTTTCTTCTTATCTTCTTTTTCCAGTTTAAAAGGTAACATTTTGAGGTCAACTAAACAGAGATCTTCAAGGGACTCTAGCTTGTTCAGGAGTGTTTTGAATACACAAGACTACACTTGAAATATTTGCAATGCTAAAACATTGTAGAGGGTTTTTTATTATCATTATCACATAGCATTTTCTCTCAAGTGTGTCATAAAAGCATTAAAAAAATGTAAAAGTCCAAAAGAAAAACATATCTTACTCTCCCTGTATGATTTTCTTTTTTAAAAAAAATATCTTATAAATGTGTTAACTCCGAAAGCTTTCTGTTGTATACTGTACATACACAGATTATTTACTCAGGATGGTGTAATAAGGGTAATACTTCCTGTTCTTCCCTTGGAAAACAAAACAATCTTCAAATAGTTATTTGTCTTTACACAATGAAAACAGTTCTCTGTTAGTCACCACAAAGAATTGAGAAAAACAGGACTTCTGGTTTGAAGGGCTTCGGTGACAGGCAGAAATCTGCGATCATGCGCAGTTTCTGTTTGGGCTCACCGCTGGAGCACCCCGAGCCAGCTGGTTCCAGGGATAAGCCACCCCGTAGAGGTGGTGAAGAGTGGGGAGACTGCCAGCAGGGTCGAGGAGAGCCGCATCTCTCCTCCTCAGCTGGCCATTACTCCCTTTCCCGAAGGCAGTTGCAGCGGTGGCCAGAAATGGCCACCACAAAGAAGAACTCGACCGGAAAAGAATGTGCAGGAGGAAGATAAGAAGTGAAAGTTTTGGCTGACCGGGTTAAATTGTAAAAGCAATAACCAAGGTACCCTGGAATTTAAACTTACAAAAAATAACATTGCTCCCAAAGAAGAGTCAGAAGCAGTGAAGAAAAGTGAAAAGGGAAAGGTTTGGCTTTTTTTTTCCCTCTTCTCTCTCCTTCCCTATACTGACAACTAAGAGACTTAAATAAGAAATCGGAAAAATTCGCTTTGACATCAATAGGCAAATAAGCTGAAAATAAAACAAAATGCCAAAGGGATAATAAAGATTTCTGGACATTAAAAACTTTCTTTTTCATAAGCAGGAAGGGAGAGAAAAAGAATAAGGGCAGGATCTGGAAGAGGGAGGAGACTGCCTGGAATTAAAAAGAATCTAAAGTAAAACTTCAACAAGACTTCTAAAAGATACATTTTAACTGAAACTTTGCAACTAAATAGTAACCCCAGGAAGAGAAAGTGAAAAAAAGAGCAAAAAAGAAACAGCTTGCGTGTATTTGGATTATTTGGTGATCTTTGGATTTTGGGTTATTATATTTGAATGACTAAAATCAATCAGGTGGTTGTTTAAAAATTTATACAATGGCACCACTTCTGGATGAATTGAAAATGGAACTTAAAAAGTACAAAGAAGATGCACAAGAAGGGAAGGGTTCTTTTGGCTTCGTTTTCAATTCTTAGAAATGGAGATTTGGAACTATGAGAAACAACAAGAAAAGACTGCAAAACAAGAAGACTGGGACAAAGAAGAAGCCATCTTTAATGAACAAGTAATTCTATGTGGGGAAGAAAAAGGAAAGGGGGAAAGAGAATGGAGAATTTATGACTTAAAAAAACAACCAAAGAAAAGAAAAATAATTTGAAAAATAAGTATAATACTGGAAAGCAACAGAAAAGAGGAATACAGAAGAGAGAAATAAAGGTAGAGAGACAAGGGGGTAAAAAGGGGAGAGAGAAGAAGAGGGGGAAGAAGGAAAGGAAAAGAAGTTACAAAGGACCGTAGCAAGATATAGAGAAACAGGACCTATTTAGAGATAATGGCTGAAAATCTAACTGAAAAAGGGATTCTGTAAAGGTACATAAGATTGTATTGTTCTATTAGTAATAGAAATAACTTTAGAAAATTGGAAACAACGTATGATTAAAATGAGGGATAAAATAGTGTAATTTAGTGAAATGTTTGTGAATAAAATAAATGAAATAAAATAAATGAGAAAATTGAATTAGGAAGGAACGGGAACATTTTAATTAGTTAATGTTTTATAAAATATAAGTGAAGAGGGGGGGAATTAACTATGGAAAGCTTATAATTGTTCCCATAGAAGTATGATATTTAATTGAAAAGTAATGTTAAAGATGTTAAGACTTTAATATTAATGATAGAATTGAATTGGAATGGAATGTTGTTTTAATTATATACATTTAAAAAAAAATTCTTTTTTTAAGAATACAGCGTGTATTTTAAGAATGTACCAAGCAGAATCCGAATGGAAGTTATGTATTATATTGAATGTTACAACTTTAGGGAAAAGATATAAAGGCGTCATACTCCAATCAGTAACTACAGGAGAAATTTTGTTTAATGAGAAAAGATAATAGATAATTGAAACAGGACAGACAAAAAATATAAATACAATGATTTGAACTGAGATGAGATAATTAAAATAAAATTGAGAAAATTAAAAGAGGGGAGAAGCTATGCAGAAAATGTAAAATAGTAATAAGATATGGAATAGAATATAAAAATGAGCATGAACCTGGATTTGTGTCTGTATGAAGAAATGTAACCCGGGATTATGCTGCTTTCAAAAAAGATGTTTTATTTATATATTTTTTTCTTTGTGAAAACTCAAATAAAATTTACAAAAAAAAAAAAAAAAAAGAATTGAGAAAAACAGAACACTAGGTTTTTGCCCTTCCCATAGAATAGAATACTTTATCCGTCAAGTGTGATTGGACGCACAAGGAATTTGTCTTGGTGTAAATACTCTCAGTATACATAAAAGAAAAGATACATTCATCAGGAGTCGAGAATCATAAGGTACGAACTTAATGATAGTTATAGGGTACAATAAGTTGTTACTTTACATGTTACTTTAAAAAAAGAAACATGTATTGCTGTACACTTAGTATGTCTAGTTAAGGATGCAGCGGCTCAGTGGCTAAGATGCTGAGCTTGTCAATTAGAAAGTCGGCAGTTCGGCAGTTCAAATCCCTAGCATCGCATAATGGAGTGAGCTCCTATTAGTTGTCCCAGCTTCTGCCAACCTAGCAGTTCGAAAGCATGTAAAAATGCATGTAGAAAAATAGGCACCGCCTTTGGTGGGAAGGTAACAGCATTCTGTGCATCTTCGGCATATAGTCATGCCAGCCATGTGACCACGGAGACGTCTTTGGACAGCGCTGGCTCTTTGGCTTTGTAACAGAGATGAGCACCACACCCTAGAGCCAGAAACGACTAGCACGCATGTGCGAGGGGAACCTTTACCTTTACTTTAGTATGTCTAGTTAGTATATGTAAATTAGTGCACATTTCCACTTTGCCAAGTAAGAAATGGCTTGTTTAGAATAAGGGATGCTTTAAAAATGCCACCTTTGATAATCCAGCATGAAGGGAGCCAATTTGCTCTTCTCATACTAATGAACTGATGCAAACTCCACATTATCCATTGGGATTTGCACTTCTTTACTATTTGCATTCTTTTTTAAAAAGAAGGTTATGAAGCTTTAGGAATGAAATTAGGGGCCCAATTTTTTTAAAAAAAGAATAAAATAATACAGGCACTAAATACTGTCTGGAAGTGCTTTCCCAAGTGTCTTCCTTAGGACAGCAATGACAACCTCCGGAAAACCCTTCTCTCAGCTAGCATTGATGATGTTACCTGGTTTGGTAGTGAAATGTCTTCAAGAAAACCTCCAAGCTCAGAGAATACCAAAGAGCCCCTAAATACAATCCTATAAATATTCTCTTTCTATCACTCCCCTCTCTTCTTCCTTCCCCTTAGTCGAGAAGACCTTCAGTGGTAAAAGTTACACAGTACCCTGAACATATGCCGTATAACTATCTTTTCACTTTTTGTTTAAAGCAGTGGTCTCCAACCTTGGCAACTTTACAACTTGTAGACTTCAACTCCCAGAATTCCTCAGCCAGCAAAGCTGGTTTAAAGGGTCCTAATCACACATGAAGAAGCCTTATTCAGGATGCATTTGGGGGGAAAAAATAACTCTACCCATGAATCTTCTGTTTCAGTATATCTAAGGTCTTTATCAGTCTTGGAAACTGGTTAAGATTCAGAGGGCCTTTTTGTAAGCACAAGGCCTGTTCTGTGTGAAAATATCTGCCAATTCACCAGTTATTCCATTATTCCAAATGGAAATAATACAGTTGCCAGAATTCTTGTAAACCCGCTGTTTTCCTCACTAAAAACCTTGCTCCCATGAGAACAGTGATTGGAAAAGAATTGCTTTCAGTTTTGGCAGATGCCAAAGCGACTAACACCTCTGGTGAAATATTACCAGTGAAGGATAACACATTATCTGTTGATAGCCTTTGGTCCTCCTTAAACACTCCTTACAACGAAGCAATTTTCTTTTACCGCTCAACTAAAATATACTTCTCACCCATCAGTGAGCAAAAGCCTGTTCTATCTTCTGCATGACAGCTCTTCAGACATTTGAAGACAACTATTATTCCTTATGTTTGTCTTCCTCAAGTTGAATCTATAGCTTTTACTTACCCGCACAAGGTTTGCATGTCGGCTTCCTTATTGTTCTACTCTGAATAGGCTCTGGTTTGTTGATAACTGCCTTAAAAGATGGCAGTGATCTACCAAGATGAGATCAGGGGTGTGAAACTCAAGGTCCGTGGGCTGGATCCGGCCCATGGGGTGCTTAAATCTGGCTGGTGGGGCCAGCCTGGAAACAGCAAAGGTCCAGTCCATGTGCAGTCCATGTCCATGTGCCTCTGTCAGCAAAAATGGAACTCGGGAATGCCGCGTGGGGCCCTCCCAGGTGTTTTGGCTGCAAAGGCCTACTGCAGCCCTCTGCCAGTGAAAATGGAACTCCATTTTCACTGGTAAAGTGCTGAAGCAGGCCACTGCAACCAAAAATTGGGCTTGGGAGGGCATGGGCAGCTCACCCGAGCTCGATTTTCACTGGCAGAGGGCTGCAGGAGGCCGTTGCATCCAAAAACGGAGCTTGGGAGCCTATTTTCACTAGCAGAGCACTCAGGCCACCACAGGCACCCCTGATATGAATGATGTCAAGCTGGCCACACCCATCCTGGCCACGCCCACCCCGCCTCCCCGAGGTCAAGCACAATCTTGATGCGGCCCTCAATGAAATCAAGTTTGACACCCCTGCACTTCATATGTTATTTGGATGACAATTAAAACTGTTAAATTTAAGACATGATGTGTAAGATTTTTTCCCCCTTCTCCTTGTAGGTAATTCTTTTAATGAATGTCATCACTTTCAGATTAGAGATCTTAAGGCAAAGATTTTGTAGTACTGGTTTATTTTTATGGTTTACCTGTTTATGGAGCATTTTAGGCTAGACAGCAGAAGAAAAATTTCTTGGATTTCCTGTCTGGCTGCTCACAGAGGGTCAGATTAGGTAATCATATCTCTTCAGCCCTAATTCTTAACACTGGTACACCACAGGGTTGCATGTTGAGTCCCTTACTCTATACTCTTTATGTGCATGACTGCATTCTCACTCATGCTAGTAATACTATTACAAAATTTATTATTAAATTTGCAGATGATACAACAGTGGTGGGACTAATATCTGGGGGGGATGAGGCTGCCTACCAAGATGAGGTGGAACGGTTGCTTTTGTAGTGTGGAGACAATAACTTGGTCCTCAACACCAATAAGACCAAGGAGCTTATAGTGGACTATAGAAGGAACAGATCAGACATCCAGCCCTTGCTTATCAATGGAGACCGAGTGGAGCAAGTGGCCAGTTTTAAGTTTCTGGGTGTTATCATAAAAGAGGACCTGGCCTGGGGTGCTCACATTGCAGCACTGTTCAAAAGGGCTCAGCAGAGATTATACTACCTAAGACTTCTAAGAAAACAACAACTGAATGAAAAACTGCTGGTGACCTTCTACCACTGCACCACAGAGAGCATTTTAACATACTGCACCTCTAAATGGTTTGCCAATTGCACAGTGGCAGATAGGAAAGCACTCCAGAGGGTTAATCTCTTTGCCCAGAAGATCATTGGTTGCCCTCTCCCCTCTTTGGAAGAGCTTTATAGCTGCCGCTGCCTTAAGAAAGTTCAAAACATTCCGAAAAATCCATCTCATCCTGGGAACCCTTTTTTGAACTATTACCATCCGGCAGATGGTACAGGACAATAAAAACAAGGACAAATAGGCTGAAAAACAGCTTCTAACCCAGGGCAGTAGCTCTTTTGAATTCTACTGTATAGTGCAGTGTTGGTGTGGTGTCGGGGGTTTCGGTTCAATGTGTGGAGTGTGAAGGATGTGTGTTTGCGTTTATTTTCATGGTCATGATGTGCACTGAAGATGGTGTTTGATTTCGTTGTACGAGGTGCAATGACAATAAAGTAAATTAAACAAAACTAAAAAGGCTTTAGATGAAAAACATAACACCTCTGAAGAAACTGGAGTAATTTTTCTTGGGGGTTCATCCATTCACCACAGATCATTGTCAGACTTTACAGTTAACATATTGCTAAAGCCAGGGTAAACATGAAGTGTGACATTTGTTTTTAATGGTCAAGATCTGATTTTAAAATTTGTTACAGCTTTAAACTTTCTTTTTTTTTAACCAAAGGGCCACAGCAAAGACAAAAATTTTCAGTTAAGTAACTGAAGTAACTTTAAAGTAACTAAAATAGCTGAAAATGAAATGCTGATAATTTAAGTTATATTCATACCCATCTGACTCGGGAAGAAAATGAATTTTAGCTAAATAGTGTTTATTCCATGCAATTCTTTTTAGATACCGTAACAAGGAAAAAGTATTTCTGTACCTACTTATTCTTTTTCAGGGACTTTGTTACATTTATCATTGTCACATTGTGCCCTTCTTTACAATGTCTGTGTACTAGGAAGACCAGCCAACCCCATAAATCAGGCACAATTTCCAATCTGAAAACTTCCTCAAGTAAGAATAGGTGACTTGAGTTTTATATATGAACACATTTGATGCCTTCTATGAAATTCCATGAAACAGAGAAAGTCAAACGGCACAAACCAGAGGCAATTCTACTGACCAAGTCAAACGGATGTAAATAAAACTCAGGCAGGAGAAATTTCCCTATAGATGTGATTCATTCCATCTCTCTTCAGGGTCTGTTTCTTTTTCTTTATTTCCACTGACCCCTGATCAGAAAACTGACATTCTATCAGAGAGGCTTTTAGCAACACTGAGAAAACTGTATTGCTAAGATTTGGTGGCAATGGCTGTCCTTTGTGGTTGCAACCTGTATCCAGGGGTGGGGTTCTACCACTTCTGGGGATCATTTGGCCCCGCCCACCTGCCCCTGCCCTGGTCTGTCCTTTATTTCCATGTTTTGCCGCTCAGTTAATTCAGGTAGAACAGCGGATTGCTGCACCTCAGCTGTTTTACTCACTGGGGGTGCAGTAGAAGGTAAGTATTAGAGCTGAAAATGGCTGTTTTTCAAACGCTGCATGCATGCTCACCAAACCAGTTGCTACACCAGTTGAATCCCACCACTGCCCGTATCTAACATTAAAAATTAACAAAAGCTCCAGAGCATCTTGAAAAACCAAAATAAATAAATAAATAAATCAGAGGCGTTCTGTTTGTGGATCTATGTTGCAGACCAGTGGTGCGTTTAAAAAAACTGTTACCATCGGTTCACTGGGCATGGCTTGGTGGGCACGCTTTGCACGTATGCAAACAGTTTGGTGTGCATGCACCAAATGCACATTTTGCAGAGGCGCAGAGGCGTTTTGACTCATTTCCTGCAATCCTGCACTCTCCCTGTCACTTCAGCTGTGCCGCACAAAGCAGCTGCGCTTCATAAGCAGGACATAAAGGTTAGTATGGGAGCCCGGGCAGGTGGGTGGGCCCAACATCAAAGAAAACTAGTTCGGTCTCCGCTGCTCCTTGCTGCTACCGGCTTGGCCGAACCGGGTCAAACCAGTAGAATACCACCACTGTTGCAGACTGTGATTTAGGTTTAATGATCTTAAACCTAAACAAATCATAACAGAACCTTCATCAATTATGGGCACAAATCCAAAGACCCTTTCGCAATTAGAAACAACATATCTGCATTGCAGGCATCACAACTTTATTCCAGTCTCTTCCATTCTGTTGTCTGTTAACAGTTACTATTTACACAATCTCGGACTATAATCTCCACATTCTCTTTTTTTTCTCAACTGCCCAGAAAGTTTCTTACACTGTACTTCAGACAAACAATGCTGAGTATAAATGCTAAAGAGGATAGACTATTTTATGAAAACCGAAATAGTGTTATGCAAATAATGGATGCTTTGGTTTATTGATCATTCTTTTTGAAGGTCAGCAATGAAGTCAATTGCATGCCAGAAAAATGTGCCTCTGTTTTACCCAGCACCCTGACCCAGGGATAATGTTATTATGGTCCATTGCACAATCAATCAGATGTTCAAATCAAATGTATTTGGCATTTGTATTTACCTATTGAGTCCTTCCCAAAAACCTGGGATAGGTAGATATTGTTGTTTAATGATGTTAAAGGCAATTGTTGTAGGATGTGAGCTGTTCTAAGTAAAGCTGCCTTTTGAAATTGACTAAGGATGAATTTGTCAATGCTGATGGTGTTCAAGTGGTGCTCCAAATGTTCTGGGATTGCACCTAGGACACCTATTACTATTGGTGCCACCTTTGCCTTCTTTTGCCATAGATATTCTACTTCTATTTTGTTATCTTCTCCAGTTCTTTCTCTTTTTCTGTTATGTTGTTGTTGTTGTTGTTGTTGTTGTTGTTGTTGTTGTTGTTGGATTTATATTTATTTGCTGCCCATCTCACAGTTATAATCTAACAAATTCTTCCTGATCTAAAAAGGCAGCTTCTTCTGGTCGATGTAATTAACCTGTGAAACATCACAATACAGTAGAACCTCTGGTCATGAATGCTTCTGACCACGACCAAATTGGGTTCCGACCAAAAAAAATTCACAAATTTTTTGAATCTAGTCACGAACACATACTCGGGTGGCGATCAAACACAAGCCCTGATCCAGAAATTCCTGAAGATGATTAGACAATGAAATCGCCAAAGTTATGGAATGAATTATGGTCATGCCAGAGGTTCTACTGTAGTTTCCTTTAGCTTTAAAAGGCTCTGGAAATTGTTCTAGCCAAGTAGCAATACACAGAGTACTAGCTGAAGAAACTAAGGGAGGAAGGAAACCTGATAAAGGTCAGTAAAAGTTAGAAACTGAAGGGATAGGAAAAAAAGAGATAAATCAACATGTAAACAGAAGATGGGGCTAGTCATATTCTATGAAGCAATGTATTTTCATTTTAATACGTGCACCTTTAAATAGTCATGGATGCAAAATATGAAGTAAAAGCACGATTTCTAGGCCTGACTTTAAGATTATGACTGTCTTTGGTTAGCTCCCATTAGATGAGAATGATGGACCAGGTTGATCTTTGGATAAGATTCCCCAGGAGACATTGTCATAATTTTAGGTAGATGGTTGCAACTGAAATTGAACACAAGGACTAAAATTGAACACAAGTTAAATTGTCCAAGTGAAATGATACATAATGAACTAAATGACTCTGAAAATGCATTCTCTCTTTTATCTATAATTTACAAATCCAGATTCTACTCAGCTGCTTCTGAAATTTAATCAGGCTCACCTTCAGAAGTTGTGGGTGCTCTATCATGGAGGTTTTTAGAATAGAATAGAATTCTTTATTGGCCAAGTGTGATTGGACACACAAGGAATTTGTCTTGGTGCAAATGCTCTCAGTGTATATAAAAGAAAAGATACATTCGTCAAGAGTCAAGAATCATAAGGCACAACACTTAATAATAGTCATAGGGTACAATAAGCAATCAAATCATACTAGGAAACAGTCAATATAAATTGTAAGGATACAAGCAACAAGTTACAGTCATACAGTCACAAGTGGAAAAAGGGATGGATGATAAGGAGTGATAAGAAGATTAGTAGTGATAGTAGTGCAGACTTTTTAAGTAGTTGGACGGAGTTGAGGGAATTATTTGTTTAGCAGAGTGATGGCATTCAGGAAAAAACTGTCCTTGTGTCTAGTTGTTCTGGTGTACAGTGCTCTATAGCGTTGTTTTGAGGGTAGGAGTTGAAACAGGGGTCTGTAAATATTTTCACAGCCCCCTTTTTTTGACTCGTGCATTATACAGGCTCTTGATAGAAGGCAGGTTGGTAATAATTGTTTTTTTCTGCATTTTTCCTAATTACTCTCCTAAGTCTGTGTCTGTCCTGTTGGGTTGCAAAACCAAACCTCTTTTAAAAAGAGATTAGACAACAATTTGTCTGAAATGGTATTGGGTCTCCTGCTTGAGCAGAGAGTTGGACAAGAAGACTTCCAAGGTCCCTTCAGACTCTGTTTTTTTTTTTTGTAAAAGATTTTTTTTACCATGCAGCAGTACACTACAATATTCTGAAACATGTCAACCATGAGGTCAAAACTTCTTTTTTTGTTACTTCATGACAATATTTGAACTGTATTCTAAAAGCTTGAGGGAGGAAAAGGTTTCTGCCTCCTCGATGCCAAATTGAAAAACTTGTGTTACCTAATAGCTTCTAAACAACTTTCAACTGACTAGTTAAGCCAGGGGTGTCAAACACGATTTCATTGAGGGCCGCATCAGGGTTGTGTTTGACCTTGGGAGGGGTGTGTGTACTGGGCATGGCCAGGCTGGGTGTGGCCAGCTCACTGTCACTTGAGTCGAGGGTTCCTATGGTGGCCTGAGCACTCTGCCAGAGAAAACAGGCTCCTGAGCTCCGTTTTCAGCTGTGACAGCCTCCTGCAACCCTCTGCCGAGCTCCATTTTAGTTGGGAGAGGCACCATGAGCCAGTCCTCACTGTTTCCACAGCAGCCCCATGGGCCAGATCTAAGCACCCCGTGGGCTGGATTTGGCCCCCAGGCCTTGAGTTTGACACCCCTGAATTAAACAAACCGTTTATGCATATTTTGTTATTCTTACAACAATACTTCCTCACATGCTAATATGTGTTTTCTCCCACTGATTGCTTCTTTCCAGTTCAGCTTTTAAGTAGTGTTAAAGCAGTGATCCCCAACCTTTTTTATGGCGCGCCCGGTACGACATCAGCTGGTGCGCCATCTTGTTTGATGAAAAAGTGCTTCCGTGAGCTTTCTACCCGGAAAAGCTCACCGGAAGCACTTTTTCATCAAAACAAGATGGCGGCGCCCAGCAAGCCAGCGGCCAGGTAGGACTTGTTCCACGGACCGGTACCGGTCTGTGGACCGGTGGTTAGGGGACCCTGTGTTAAAGTACCTTTTAAAGAAAATCCACTTCATCTTCTTTTCTAAGAAGTAAAAATAGCAATAGCTGCTTAGACTTATATACCGCTTCACAGTGCTTTACAGCCCTCTCTAAGCAGTTTACAGAGTCAGCCTATTGCCCCCAACAATCTGGGTCCTCATTTTACCCACCTCGGAAGGATGGAAGGCTGAGTCAACCTTGAGCCTGGTGAGATTTGAACTGCTAAATTGCAGGCAGCCAGCAATCAGCAGAAGTAGCCTGCAGTACTGCACTCTAACCACTGCGCCACCATGGCTCAAAATAGTTGTTGCAGTCCTTTTACCAAGGGAATCTGATTCTTTCTTCATTTAAAGAGAGAACAGAGTATGGAATCCTGTTATATGCATTAAAGGAACTGTCCAAAATTCACAGAGACCAAATAGTACAGTCTGAGAATTTAAATTCACTATGGTTTAGTCTAATAGAGTACTGTCTTAAATACAAGCAAACATTGTAAGAGCCCTGGTATAGTACATAGCCAAATTTGGATTATCTCAGGAAAGATAAGCAGGATTGAATCTACCTAGTATTTGGATAGAAGACAGTCAAAAAGTATTAGGATGGCAAATTGTACTGATACAACTTATACTGAAAAGTAAAAATCTTTGAGGGTAATAGCAAAAGCACTTAGATATACTGCTTCATAGTGCTTTACAGCCCTCTCTAAGCAGTTCACAGAATTATAGCAAATATTTTCACACTGTTTCCAAGAAAACTTCAAGGGAGTACATCAGACTTCTCACAAGTCACTGCAATAAATCTCAGCACTTTAGAAATGAAAGCTATTTAGCAGAATCTTTGTTGGCTCAATGATGCAGAGAAATGTTGCTTTAATGCAGAAAAGCAAAAAAAATTCAAATATATGCACAGAAATCAAGTTGTGTGTGCATGTATGTATCAATCCCAAGGTTTAAAGTGTAAGGCTTTTTCCTCCCACCCTTTCATGTCAATGAATTTTTGGCTGCATCTTTCCCAGTCTTGTGGCTGACAGATGCTCAGACATGATCATCTGATCATTGATTCCTATCTCATCAATCTCAGTTCTTATAACATGGTCACAAAGTCAACAGCAATCAAGGTTGACTCAAAAGAAATATTTCCATTGTAAGCAAGTTGTGTAGAGAACAGCAGGCAGAAGTAGAGGGCAGAGTTAAATGTGTTATCAGTTCAGAGCCATTACGTTGCCATAAAGCCCTCTTGAATTCCTTGGTGCCAATTCCTAAATTTAATATTGAACTTTATTTAACTGGATTTTTGTGTATAGGCTTGGTCAATAAATCCTTTTTGAATTGCAACTTGATATATAGTCTTGATCCTTTGTGCCTGACAGTTATTGTTATGGTCATGTGTAGCCAAGTCATTTGTTTTTACTCCATATAACTTCTTAGTAAATTGTTCCAGTAAGAGACGTGCTATGTTAAGGGAATAAATAAATTATCGTAAAATGGAGTATTTTGTATTCTATTGATAGAACAAATCCAAAAGAGTTCCTCCAATCCACCAAACACGGGCCCATAATAGATAAATATATGGAAAGTAAGAGAAATGTACACCCCATCACAATTTTGAAATGATAATAATTCATATCTGCCCAATATGTTACAGAATATAGATCAATTTTGCATACCAGAACCCAGTTAGCAATTTTGTTTTGTGATGCAATTGATGCTATGTTAAACAAAAATGAATCTTATGAAAATACTGTGAAAATGTACAATGGGGAAAATATGCACAAAACCACATAATTTGGTAATAGACATAAGCATTAATGTGAATTAATTCAGATTTTGCTCTGTTTTAATGTCAAATAGGCTGACCATCATGGCGAGGCATTCACTAAATGAAAAACCCCACCTGTACACTGAAAATTATAAATGACACATTTTGGTTCATGGTAGCTGAAAATAAATAAAACTGACATAAATTGATGGACAATCAATTCTATAATTACTGTACTGATTATTATTATTTTTTTAAAAAAATGTTCTTACTAGCTCTATACCCATGCTTTGCTATGAAACTATATGGTCAAGCTTAGTTTTTTGGGAGGAAAATAAGGGAAAAAATTATGCCTCTGCCTACCAGCATCCATCAGTATTCATCTGGCTAACTGTCAGTATGTGAGAGAGTTGATGGCTGTTTGGAAACTGAAACAGTATTTGCTGTGTGAGCAAAGAGGCTGGGCGTGGCTTAGTTCAATTGTTCTGCACCAAAGCTGGTTGCTGCTGTGAAACTAAAACTGAAACTCCTCTGCTTGTGTTTTGCATTTGGAACAGATTTCTTTTCAGGTGGGGAGGGGGGGAGAACTGCTTAGCATCAGAGTGTATTAATAATAATATATGAAATAATAATGCTCTGATGGTCATTTTGAAAAATCCTTTCTTAGTGAGCACCTAGAAGCCAAGAGGAACATACGTGCCATATTTCAAGTTTGTAGGCTTTACGGTTCTGGAGATTTTGTGATGATTTATTTATTTATTTTATGCATTTATTTGGTTTGTCAATTGCTTACAAGATAATAGGTATAAGTAAAAATATAGTTATGAATACATGGTTACATATAAGAAAAAAAATAAGAAAAATAAAAAATGATGCATGAGTGGTATTTCCCATATATATATATGCGAAGCCTGATGATGGCAGATGAGATTCTGCCGAAACGTTGCTACAACTTTAAAAGCACAATTATAATGACGTGGGAAAATACCCGAACAAAGCTGAATGCCATACATGTAAGTACCCGCAAAAACTTAAGAAAATAAATATAAATATAAATATAAATAATATAAATATAAATATAAATATAAATATAAATATAAATATAAATATAAATATATTCCTTAGATCAGTGTTTGCCAACCTCAGCAACTTTTGAAATATGTGGACCTCAACTCCAGGTATACTGGCTGAGTATACCTGGAGTTGAGGTCCACATACTTCAAAACTTCCACATACCTCTTTCTGAGAGTTGAAGAGTCTACATATCTTGAAGTAGTTGAGGTTGAAAAACACTGCCCTAGATGAAATCCTACACAGAAAATTGTAATTTCAATATTTCTCTTTAAAAAATTAAGATTTTATAGAAACTTTCCGAAAATATTTCTTCTTTCAAATGTCCCAAAGATACTTTTTTAAGGGGCAAGTGGACTTTCTTTGTTTTTCCCTTTAAGATGTTTCACTTCTCATCCAAGCAGCTTCTTCAGTTCTGACTGAATAGTGGGGAGGGGCGGAATGGAAAGAATTATGTTCCTTGTAGTCAGTCATCTGGTCATTAGCATTCTCTCTCAGAGTCATTGAGGCTACTTGGAGCTTTATCTGTGCACTCAGGGTCACCTGGCTAGTGCAAATGAATGTGGAACCCTTCTTGGAACTGCTGAAAGCACTGTATTGTTAAACAGGAGATAGATGGTGTCATATCCTTTCCCCTTTGTTGAGAGAGGGCTGTTCAGTTTTAATGCAGATGTGTGAGCACTCAAACCTTTCCATTGTCTACCATGCAATCAAAACTGAAGAAGCTTCTTGGATGAGAAGCGAAACATCTTCAAGGAAAAACAAAGACAGTCCAGTTGCCTCTTGAAAAAGCACCTTTGGGACAACCATGACCTTGGATGACTGAGAATTTCCATAGACACTCCTTTCAAACGATTGTCTTCTTTCTCCCTCCCATCCACCACAGTCAAAGAGGCTCCAAGAAAGTTGTGTCTTCCTGGTTCACTCAGTATTTTGAAAGAAAAACCACAAATACAGTTGCAAGGGGCACTTGCTCCCTTCCGCATAGAAAAAGGTAGCCCAGCTAGTGAACTAGTTGGTGGGAGAAAGAATGCAGCAACCACAAAAAGCAACCATTTAGAAAACCACAATGCAGCAACCATTTAGAAAAGCAACCATTTCTAAAACCACAATCCGGGAGATATTAACTTCAAGAAAGTTACTCACTTATTAATGCTAACCTGTAATTCAATTTTCTAAGATTCCAGGGGAAAAATTAAGGGAGAAAAGACTTTCAGTGAATGTTTGAAAAAGCTCCCTCTATAGTGAAGCAGTTCTTAGTCATTCCAAGCACTTTCTGTTCCCCACTGTGCTGTTACATTTCTGCAAAATGACTTCTGGACTAAATTCATGGGTGTCTAACAAATTGGAAGCTAACTCTGTTGGAAATAGAAAACATAATAGATCTTCTCTTGCATTCCCAAAGTCCATTCATCCAGAGTGAAAGCTACCAGATCTACGCTGTAAGATTCTAGATTACAACCTGACAGAAGTCAAGAATTCAGATTCAAAATCTGTATTTTGGCCATTAGAATATAACAAGTCTAGAAATATTGCAGTTCTGCTTAGTCAATTCACCTAGGCACAACGATCAGTGAACTTCAAAGTTGTTTCTCATGCTATGTATCTAACAGGTGCCTTCTGTGGCTTGGCCTGCGACGGCTGCCAATCAGCCAGGACAGGCATCTTTAAATAAAGACATTTTTGTGGGAGACTGTCTCAACAAAACTAGGACATCTGGTTATCTTAGCAGACAATGAAGAAGAGAAGAGGAAAAAGAAATCAATAGCTGATTCAGTACCATCCCTGGGAATATATGATCTGTCAGAAATCATATCCAAGCTGGCTGCTTTAACTCAGATGCCATCAGGGGTTGTAAGAAACTTCTGTATAGCCCTTTTGCCTTTTGTTAATCTCCAACAGAGACTCATCCAAAGAACTTCCTTCACAAGACAAGCCCCACAAATTGCTAGTCGTCTCTATGATGAGATTGATCAGAAGGAATGGCAATCTTTCACTAAAGGAATGGCAGTCGGAGAAAGGAAAGGACAATACAGATAGTCCTTGATGGACAACTGCAATTGGGACCAGAATTTTCAGTGTTAAGTGATTTGTGTGGCCATTAAGTGAATCTGGCTTTTCCCATTGCTTGTCTGACGCTGGCTGGGAAGGTTGCAAAAGGTGATCACATGGCCCTGGGGTGCTTCAACTTTCCTAAATATATGTCAGATGCCAAGCATCCAAATTTTGATCACATAACCATAGGGATGCTGTAATGGTCACAAGTGCAAGGAATGATCATAAATCCCCCCCCCTTTTTTAGAGATGTTGTAAGTTTGAATAGACAAAAGGGCGTAGAGTGAAGGCTATGGTTTTCTCAGTTGCAATGTATGGCTGTGAAAGTTGGACCATAAGAAAGGCTGAGCACCAAAGAACTGAGGCCTTTGAACTCTAGTGCTGGAGAGTCCTTTGGACTACAAGGCGATTCAACCGTCAGTCCTGGGGGAAATCAACCCTGACTGCTCTTTAGAAGGCCAGATCTTGAATATGAAACTTTGGCCACCTAATGAGAAGGAAGGACTCCCTGGAGAAGAGTCTAATGCTGTTAAAGATTGAGGGCAATAGAAGAAGAAGGGGAGGACAGCGAATGGGGTGGCTGGATAGAGTCACTGAAGCACTTGGTGTGAGCTTAAATGGATTCCGGAGGATGGTAGAGGACAGGAAGGCCTGGAGGAACATTGTCCATGGGGTCGCGATGGGTCGGACAGGACTTCGCAACTAACAACAACAAGTTTGAATAGTCATTAAAAGATTGGTTGTAAATCTGAGGATTATCTGTATTGAGGAAATATTGATGACAAAGGTATGTGTTGGGGGAAAAGGTACAATAATAGATATGTTGAAGAAAGCATATAATACAGGTAGTCCTCAACTTGCAACTACAATTGAGCCCAAGATTTACATTGTGAAGTGAGAAATTTGTTAAGTGGGTCTTGCCCCATTTTACGAGTTTTCTTGACATATTTGTTAAGTGAATTACTGCAGTTCTTACATTAGTAACCCAGTTGTTAAGTGAATCTGGATTTATCATTGACTTTGCTTGTCAGAAGGGGATCATGTGACCCCAGGATACTGCAACCATCATAAATGTGAGTAAATTGTCAAGCATCCGTATGGAAATCATGTGACCATGGGAATGCTGCAACAGTTATAAGTGTGAAAAAATGGTCATAAATGACTTTTTTCCTTGCCGTTTTAACTTTAAACAGTCACTTAAGTTGAACTGTTGTAAGTCAAGGACTTGTCAAAATCAAATTGATGTCAAAATAGGACAATTTTTGTCCATATTAGATACCTGAAGATGGGATCAAGAAGTGGCACAGACAAACAAAACTGGAAAACACACAAAGAAAGGACAGAAAGTGATGTCATTTATCTAGCCTTTGCAGTTGCATTGATTCCTGCAATCAATGCAACTGTAACATTTACTTTCTCTTCTTCTCTGTCTATAATTCCAGGTCACTGAAGTCCTTTTCATCTACACTTCTAGGGGAAAAAACATTGTTCAATTCATCTACTGGCTAAAATATCAGCCTTATGCAGATAAATTGTTTCAAAGATGCACTGCAGGAAATATACTGTGCAAACTGATTAGGTCCATCCCAGTGCATCCTCTCTTATCAATCAGTTTTAATAGCAACCTACTGTTCCTCTTACATTTAAATGATCTTGAGCAGAGGTATCAAACTCAATTTCATTGAGGGCCACATTGGGGTGGGCAGGTTGTTTGGCCGATGATGGGTGTGGCCAACTGGGTAGGCATGGCTAGCTTGACACCATTCACTGGGTGTGGCTGACTGGGTGGGTGTGGCCAGCTTGATGCCACTCCCCAAATTGCTGGCATGTTTCCTCTTAGCATTGAGTAGACCAGGATGAAGCCTCGCTGGCCTGATGTTTTCTCTTTGCATTGGGTAGATTGCGGACGACCCCTTACATTTTCCAGGACAGCCCCGCAGGCCGGATCCAACCACATTGCAGACCGGATCAGGCCCATGGGCCTTGTGTTTGATACCTTTGATCTTGAGGTTCTGTGGTTTCCAGTCAAATCAAATTGTCCAATTCCAGTTATTTCTTATCCAAAACTTATTTGTATGCTGCAAAGAACAGTAACTCAATCTCTTTTACAGAAAGAAGACAATTCACCACGTGTTAATGAAGAGCAATGCATGAAATGATGATAAATCATGGTTATGTTTCCAAGAAACCTGAGCAGAATTATCTTTCATATGTGAAACCCAGTGGGGGAATCCAGCCTTTCAAGAGATAAGACACTAAACACATAGGAGGAAAGAGAGGCCATTGAAAGAAGCCACATAGTCAAGTATTTGTGTTTTTAAGTTTGAACAAGAGATTGAAAAATCAAAGAATAAACCTGTTACTTTCAGACTTTGTTTATATTTTCAAAGACATTTACTTGACGATAAGAAAAATAGAACCTCTAGAACTCTCAATTTGATATAACAAGGGAATTCTTAGTTCTTAAGACTGGTATCTCCTATGTACAACCTCTAGTCTTTTAGCATTCAGTACCGTATCATTCAAACATGATAAAGCTACATGCATAAACATGTGAAACAGAGCAAATGTGCAACTAGTTCATGCTCTTCTGTCAGGTACAAAGTATCAGGATTTGTAAGGTTGCAGCATAGATGATTTATTCAAGCTTATAGAAAGACTCTGGTCAACTAAAGTTCAACATTAAATTGGTGCCAGATAAGGGTCAATGGAATTCGGGAGGGGTTGGACTTGGAGCATGTATGGGAAGGCAAGGACTTTAAACTGATGATGTGCTTAACTCCACCACCACCCCAGCTCTGCCTGTTCTTCCCCTACATTCCATTCCAATAACTTGGCACAACTCATTATACTAAAGCTATCCCATGATAGCATCATTGCCACTTCAGGATCTAATCGGAATAATATAAATGATTATGGCCTAAATTAATTAATCTATAATCTCTGAAATGAACTACTATTTTTACCTGAACAAAAGAATCCATCAACATCTGATGGAAGCTTATTTAATTCATTAATTCAGGTCCCACAGAGTAGTATGGAGAACTAAAAAAATAACTGTATTGACCAGAAATTAGGTCCCAAAATACTAATTATTAAACTATAACTAAAAGGCATATTGATTCCAATACTGAATACAATATATGGACACCCTTATAAACTTGACCTCTATGAATGTTCCTATCTCCTCTTCAAACCATCAAAGGCCATGATGGCGAACCTATGGCACGTGTGCCACAGGTGGCATTCAGAGCCATTTGTGATGGCACGCGAGCTGCAGGCAAACTTACCTCACTGCACATGCATGCACTTCCCAGCTGATTTTCAGCTGGTTTGAGACCTTTTTCAGCCTCCCAGAGGCTTGAGGAAAGCCTCTTCAGCCTGAAAAATAGGCCTGTTTCATCACTTCCTGTATTTCCGGAAATACTGGAAGTGACGAAACGGGCCTATTTTTCAAGCCTCTGGGAGACTGAAAAAGGTCTCAAACAGGCTAAAAATCAGCTGGGAGATGCAGTGCAGGTAAGGGGGTGGCAGGTGGGGATTGTGCGCACATGTGCAGGGGCTGGGGGGCACTCACATTACCTTCTGGGTGCTGCCACGTGAGCGCAAGTGCACACACAATTTTTGGCACAGGAGCCCAAAAAGATTAGCCACCACTGATCTAAGGTAATGACCATTCATATATCCTATGGAAGCAATTCTATAATTCAGCTATACACTATACCAATGAGTAAGATAAGATAAGGCTATCAAAAAGTATGGTTGTTTTTTTTACAAAAAATAATATTTTAAAAGAATTACTGAAGGTATTAAGAAATACATTTGAACATCTGGTTTGCCTAAGGAAGAACTCACCATCTATTTTTTTTAAAAAATGTGCTTCATTCTAAAATAAATAGAATAGCATTCATCATTGTTTTCCAATGTTCAATTTCACATGATTCAGTGAGTTAACTATAAAATTAGCAGATAGAAAGGACAAGTTAACCTTCAATCCCCTTCACAACTGCCACTCTTCTGCCTTCAAAGCTTGCTTATTGACCCTTGATCAATTATAAATCTGTCATGCGAGCTCAGTTGATTAACATCATATAAATAGCTCCATTTGGGAAGCAGAGTATTAGGCACAGAGGGGAGGAAAAAAAGCAACTACTAGTAAACTTGTGCCAATAGGCACATCTGCCAAGAAATCAACATTTTTACAGTTAACCATTATAGTGAACTGAATATTTTTTTTTAAAAAAAAAAATCTATATAAGTCACATACGTTAGTTCAGGGAGGTCAAACTTGATTTCATTGAGGGCTGCATCAGGGTTGTGTTTGACCTCGGTGGGACGGGGGGGGGGTATATCCAGGTGGGCGTGTCCAGGGTGAGCATGGCCACCTCGATGTCCCTCATGTCTGAGGCACTTGTGGTGGCCCGAACACCCTCCCCAAGCTCCATTTTTGGCTGGGATGGTCTGCAGCATTCTGCCAGCAAAACCCCCTAACCCTGAGCTCCATTTTCGCCGGCAGAGGCACTGTGGGATGGTCTTTCACTGTTTTCAGGGTTGCCCTGCAGGCCAGTTCTAAGCACCTCGCAGGCCAACTCTGACTCCCAGGTCTTGAGTTGGACACCCATGAACCAGTTGGAGAACCAGTTTGGTGTAGTGATTAAGGCATCAGACTAGGAACTGGGGAACTGTGAATTCTAGTCCTGCCTTAAGCACAAAGCCAGCTGGGTAACCTTGGGCCAGTCAATTTTTATCATTCCTAAGAAAGAAGCAATGACAAACCTTGCCAGACATCTGCCCAGGCAATCACCAGAAGTCACGACTCACTTAAAGGCACCAAAAATATGCTAGTTATATTTTTAAAAACCTTCTCTTTCTTCCCCTCTCCCAGTCCAAAACTTCAAAACTTTTATTAGATATGTCTTATTGGCATACATCCACTATACTCTCAGTCCTGGTGAGTCACAACAAACAAACACAGATATATCATGCTATTCCTTTCCACAATTATACAATGTACAGAAGAAGAGGAACAAATAATAAGACAAAAAAGGGCAAGTAATATTTTAAAAATTGATATAGCTGAACCTAGTTTACATTATACATTTCAATATCTTTCCATCCTTGAAAACCACCCTTGTCTCTACCACATCCATACACTACTTCATATTTTGTCTTTGAAACGTTTGTTCTTGAAATTTTTCACATCTTTCCACATTCAGAAGTTTCAATTAAGAGTTTTTGATAATGTTTGTAATGTACTGTATAAAACTTGGGTGTCAAATCATGCGTCAGCACAGTGGTGTCACATGACATATTGGGACTTTTTTCCCCTTCGCTAAACTGGGTGTGGGTGTGGCCAGTGTGTGACACATCCGGCCCTCAAGCCGGGAGTTTGACAGCCCTGATATAAAAGCTTTTACAATGACTAGCCTTAATCATAACTAAACTACATGCAGTACTTCCTGACAAAGGCAATACCAGTAAGTTTAGGTTCATTTTTGCTAAATTTGGTTTTACACCAAGCATACACATTCTATTATATTGAACCTGAGATCTTTAATGAGAGACAAATTTGCAAGCCAACATTGATATTGTGTCTCACATCCTACCAACCTGGAGATACATGCATTGTATTGACATGCATACTTTTTTTTAAAGAAGCATTTGTTTTTTATGAAAAACACAACCCAAACTGACCATCTGACAACTGTGAAAGCAAACAAGACTGTGCAACAGCAACATCACCAATTAGACTAGTCAACATTAATTCAAAGTGAAGCAATCAACTTTCCGTGCTTTAGAATTTCATCACTTTAATGTCAAGTCTTCATGGGAAAGGGCATCTTTCCACTGTAGCCTGATGATGAATCACATCAATGGATGTGCTCATTTCACAGGGAAAAAAAAAATATTCGCTTTGATTCAGTCATAAGGTAGGCACACAGTTCTGTTGTTCCGGGAGTTCAAAGAGAGCGTACTTGTCAAAGCTTGTGTTAATCATTTTCTGCAGAAATGGTGGAAAATGGAAGGCCAAAAGAGATGACAGTTGTGGAAAGCAATCACAATCAGGGAAATAGTAAGACAGTTGCTCTTCCAGAAATGAGAGTGACATTTTTTTTATGAATAGAGGCAAGACAAGAAAGACTGAAAGTGTGTACAGCTTAAAAGTGATAAAGAGAGAGAGCTTAAATTTGAACCAAACCAATTTTCTTTCCTTGATTTAAAGCCAGAGGGCGTTCGAAACTACGGACAGCCATTTTCTCATTAAAGAGTTCAAAAGT
The DNA here is from genome assembly GCF_049901735.1 of Notechis scutatus. Classification (NCBI taxonomy): domain Eukaryota; kingdom Metazoa; phylum Chordata; class Lepidosauria; order Squamata; family Elapidae; genus Notechis; species Notechis scutatus. Next base: position 16,993,755 of record NC_142012.1, on the reverse strand, counting down.
AATGTATTGTTTTTTTGACATTACTTATTTGCTGCATTTCTCCTTCCTATTGCAAGTGCCCAAGCTAGCATATATAATACCCCTGTTTTATAGACACCATTTCATCCTAACAACTCTGCTAGTAGATTACTCTGAGAAGAAGTGCTTGTGTTCACACCTTATGAACCTGTGCCATGGTCAACTATGCAGGCTTTGTTCACTTCATTGTTAAACGCAAGTTGACTGTGGGACACAACCAGTGAATGACTAATCCAAAGTCACCCTGTGAACTTCACAGTTGGGTAGAGATATGAAACTGATCTTCTTGGTCCTAGTCCATAAGTCTATCCTATTACCTCACTTTTGACTCATTCCCTTTTACTAAATGCATTGCAATCGGTATTAATTTGGCCAACAGCCTTACTACCTAAACATTAGCAGTTTCTTAAGCCAAAATGCTCTCTGACTTCCCATCACTTTATTCTTAGAATTATTAATCCATTCAGAAGAATGGTGAGCCAGTACCTGTTGCTTAGCAGAGTGGGAGAGAGAGAGAGAGAGAGACAGAGACAGAGACAGAGACAGAGACAGAGACAGAGAGAGACAGAGACACAAAGAGACAGAGAGAGGAATACAGAGAGACACAGACACACAGACACACAGAGAGACAGGCAGACAGACAGAGAGAGAGAGAGACAAAGAGAGACAGAGAGAGAAAAAGACACACAGAGAGAGACACAGAGAGAAACACACAGAGAGAGAGAGAGAGAGAGAGAGACAGAGAGAGAGAGGAATACAGAGAGACACAGACAGACAGACACAGAGAGAGACAGACACAGAGAGAAAGAGAGAGAAAGAGACACACAGAGAGGCAGAGACACACAGAGAGACACACAGAGAGACACACAGAGAAACACACACACACACACACACACACACACACACAGAGGAATACAGAGAGACACAGACAGACACACACACACAGAGAGACAGACACACAGAGAGAGAGATAGACAAAGAGAGAGAGAGACACACACACAGAGAGACACAGACACAGACAGAGAGAGAGAGAAACACACACAGAGAGAGACAGAGACAGACAGACACACACACACACACACACACACACACACAGAGAGAGAGAGAGAGAGAGAGAGAGAGAGAAAAGGCTTGTGACCTACAGGCAAATAATAACCACAGACAGTAGTATTGTCTATGTTCCTTGATAGCTGAATCAAGATCTCATGAAGTACAAACAGCAATCCCGCTCCAAGGGTCCTTTTTTAGCACACGTTTTGAGCAGCACATACTATCAAACACCAGGAATAAAGCATTGCGGTGGACTTGCTCATCTTCAGCTCCTTCCATGTTTACAACCATAATATGTAGATCTACTTTAAAAATCATAAGGAGAGTCTGAACTCTGAACAGTATGTATTTTCTCTTTATTCACGATGCCCGAGGTGGTAAGAACAAGAGAAAGAAAATACTTTCTGAAAACCAAATTAGGAAAAGCAGAGGGGTTGCAAGAACCATTTGAACAGCTTGCGCAGGTTTTACCCACTGACAATGCCGATAACACATTTGGAATACCAAACTGCCAATGTGAACAATCCCAGTGTTTTTCAGTGCTGTTTACAAAGCAAGAGGGCAGCTTCCTCTTTTGTGGTGTTGGACAGGATCCTGTGAGCCGACTAGTTTTTAAACCAGTGGCACCCTACTCAACACAAAGAGCCAATTAATTTTGTCTTAAGAGGAGTTGGCAGACATGACAAAACACAAAAAATATTTTTATTTTATTTTTTTAAAAAACCCAGCACGTTCTCTTTTTAATAACTAGGATCCTTTTTTCCTACTGTTTCCAGCGGCTTTAGACCTTGCTTTCTATAATGGTGCTAAAATGATGGCATTATCTCCCTCAACCTTTCGCCACGACAGCTATTCGCATTTCTTCCCAGCAACTTTGATATACAGGCATGATGCTCAAAGTAACAATAAATGAGCAGGTGCAAAGTGCTTCAAAAGGTCTGTTCTCTATATTTTCTGAAATACGAGTCTGATCAAATGTTCCTGGAGAGGTCTTAGACACTATCCTCTTGTCTTTCTCCCTTTTTGGGAGGGGGCTGGTGGTAATTAATGTGGAATATAAAGCAATCTAAAGTTAGGCACATTTTAATTCCATGATGTTTGTGTAAAAGTTCAGATCTCTGCTACAAACCCTTTACTTCCTGCAGCCTGTCATTTGAGAGACAGGGAAGACAGAAACATTTTAAAAAAGGAAATGCCAGGAAGGAAATGTGTGTTTTTAAATCTGGTTTTGGCTACGTCTCGTGCATCGTTTACTACAGCCCCGTCCATCCTATAGCCTCCAATGCAGGAATATAACTTTTGACAGAAAAAGAAAAAGCTTTAATCATGCCTAGTCAAATATACATTTTGATATATGGCAGTGTGTGTGTGTGTGTGTGTGTGTGTGTGTGTGTGTGTGTGTGCACGTGCATACGTGCGCACACACAGAGAAAGGACATTATTACATAATTATATATAGTAATGCTTGTTGCATATGGAAAGTACTGTGTGACATGGGGATAGATGGTAAATGCAATTTATACAAGTTTTGGGATAATTTTACTTCTGTAATACATACAGATAGTTTGGTGTAGTAGTTAAAGTTACCAAGCCAAAAACTGAGAGAGTGAGAGACCATTAATTTTACTCTTTTCTTAGGTGTGTAGCCATCTGGGAGAGGTTTTTTTTTAAGGACTCAACTCTACAAAGAAGGCAATCTGAAAATGATGCCAAGAAAACTGTATAGATTGGTTCATTTGGTCACCAGGAAAAAAGACTCATTCAAAATTACACACACACACACACACACACACACACACACACACACACGGACAGAGGCAAAAGGAGCAGTCTTTGGGGCATGTACAATGGCCCACATTACACCTCTAGTCTGTGAACTTCAATGGATACCAGCGAAGTGCAGTTCACAGTTGGATATGACCTTTAAAACCCTTAATGGCATAGATCCAGGCAACCTGATGAACCATCACACCTCACTAGGACAAGCCCATCCTACTCATTCCAGCAGAGAAGACCTACTACAGATCTTGACGGTCAAAGAACTCTTGACTATCGGGATCCAGAAGAAGAGCCTTCTCTGCTGCTCCACTCTTTGGAATATGCTATCCTCTAGGCTAGTGCAGGGGTGTCAAACTCGTTTTCATTAAGGGCCACATCAGGGTTGTGTTTGACCTTGGTGCCAGGGTGGGCATGGCTAACTTGATGTCACTTGTTCCATATTAGCAGGCTTGAAACCCTGCGTTCCTATTGGTCCAGACAAGCCGGATCGTGATTGGACGGCTTGAACGTTCCTGATTGGCTCATACAGGGTTTGCCGCGATTGGCTAAAACCAAGCGCGGCAAACTCAAAGAGTTGTCATTGGCTGCCTAGTCGCGGCCAGCTCTATAAGAAGAGCTGCCACGCACTGGGGTTTTTGTCTCAGAATCTATCTGCTTAATAAAGAGCTGTTGTTCACTACTCATGCCTCGTCTATCCTTGGGACCCACCGACCGAACATAACATCACTCCTGTCAGGGGCACCTGTGGTGGCCTGAGCATTCTGCTAGCAAAAAATGGGCTCCAGTTTTTATCCGCGAGGGCCTCCTGCAGACCTCTGCCAGTGAAAATGGAGATTGAGTGGGCTGCACGTTGCCCCCCCCCAACCTCCATTTTCGCTGGCAGAGGCACCACGGGCTGGTCCTTTGCTGTTTCCAGGGTGGCCCCACAGACACTCCTGCCCTAGTGTAAGTTCTGTCCTCACTCTCCTGTCCTTCCACAGGAGCCTGAATACCTGGCTGGGCCAGTTGGCCTAGGGATCAAATTCCATGCTGGAGATGACTGCTGAATTGGTGGCAGATTCCACTTCCCTTTTTGCTCTCTCCTCTCCACCATCCACCTTATCATATTGATGCATTCTTGTTTGTTTTCTTTTTTCATTATTTTATTATTCTATTACTTTACTTCGGTTTTATTTACGTTCTTTTCACTTCTTCCTTTTTGTTGTTGTAAGCCACCTAGAGTAGCCCTGTGGCGAGATAGGTGACAAATACATTAAACAAACAAACAAACAATTAGTTCAATTCGGCATAGGCTGCAGTAGCTGTTTGGCAGCATAATATGCAATCATAGCTTTGAAAAGCATTTCACGTGGCATTTAAGTTGAGTCCTTACTGATCATGGTGAATGTAATATATAATGAATGAATACATGAAAGGAATATTCCACCATAACTGGGCATCAAGATAACATTCCTGTATCTGATGTGTCCTTGGTGCATTTTGACCTTGCTTGTTTTCTTGCAGATGTTTTATTACCCCAATTGGTTCCCTAGTTTGGTTAATGAAATGCCTACAAGAAAACAAGCAAAGTCAGAGACCACCAAGGACCCCTGAGCTACAACTATTCTCCTTTTATTAGTTCCTGTATCTATCTGAAATCTTGGGCTCACTGCTGGCTCTGCTTCTTTATACACATGCTTTTGTATGCGCATCACCAATAATCTAATTTTCATGCATTGCCACTGCTAAGGTGAAGCAATCATCAGTGTCTGAGTCCAACCCCTCATTCTGTGCAATCTTGGAATATACTCAGTAGCTCACATAATTAAATAAAAGGATGATCAAAACTGGTTATGAGTCATTTAAATGTGACCTAACTACACATCTCTTCCCGTTTGAAATCGCAAGTGTTATTTAATGAAGAAAGCAAAGCAAACTCTTCCATATCATAAGCCCTATTGCTTTATATTACAATGGATTGCAAAGTTCTAACCCTGTTTTTTTTTACCATGAATATTAGAAAAAATGTACCAGCACTGAGGAATTCATACTACTGTGTATGTAGTTTTCACATTAAAATGGAAAATAAGAGCTCACCAAATGCCCGCTATCTGGACAATATAGTAATTGCAATTTTGATGTTCAATGGGGAGAATGGGATAACTCACTGTGGCCAACCTGCCATGGCCAATTCACCACCAACAAATTGCCATATTGGTCAACTCGCCACAGCCAATTCACCACAGGACAACTCACCTTGGGACAATTCAATATAATTATTTAAAATAATTAAATACTTAATTTACTTTTTGTTATTCACATTTCATTTTATCCCTCCTTTGGCATCCTTTCTTTAATGATTGTATTCCACCATTTCTTTGATATTAGGGCAGAAGTGTCCCATGGTGAGTTGGCTGCAGTGAATTGGCCATGGTAAGTTGGCCAGGGCAAGTTGTCCTAGATCCCTCTATAGAGCATTGTCAAGTTCCATAGGTTACCAAGATGGCATTACTTATGTTGCACACTGGTATTGGTTTATCTGTACTGTCTGAAACAGTGAATTTAAGTTCAGCTTGACTTTAAAATAGCAAACCATTCTTGCTTATTCCTTCAAATCAATAAAAATTATTTTCCACTTGCCCTGGTCATCAAGGTTCTGAATCCAGATGTTCTGGGACTCCAACTGATTCAATGCTATGACTGGATAAACCGTTTCATAGGGTGCTTTGCAAAGGCCATCAGCATGAGTGAAGTATTCTCCCTGATGTGTTGATGCAGCTGTGTCCTCATGTAATACAAGCACATTAGGTGATCTGAATGGCTCTATGCATTCACAGACTTTTCACAGCTGGAAAAGTGAAATGGCTGTTTACACAATGCAAAGATGATCTTGGAAAGTCTTCAAAACAGTAAAACCAAGCCTTCCAGATCAGGCAATTGTTTTAGTCCTTCCAGAAAGGATGCTTGACATTCTGAACTGAATAATTATATTCTATATTTTTTGAGGGACACATCAGAATGGTTCATTATTACACACTTCATTGATATTTCAAGAAAGGTAAATTATTTTAACAAGCAGGATAATTGTGGGGAATAAGAAATATTGTGTGGGGGTCTTTATACGGTGGTCTTTATATTTTATTCCATTCCAGGTCATACAGAGAAATATGGCCTTGACATTACATTAGTTCTCTTCCTTGAATATGCCAAAAACAATACTTCTTATTCAATAACTAAGATAATTAAGCTCACTAATCACTCACATCCCAATATTAAATTGCAAACTACTTTGCATTATTCATTCAGAGATTTTTATGTATATACTATGTTTCTCCCAAAATAAGACCCTGTATTATATTTTTTGGCCACCTAAAAAGGCACCAGGTCTTATTTTCAGGGGGATGTCATCTACTGACTCACCTCACTTGCGTGCATGGCCCCGGCCTCCTTTTCACTGTCAGAGGCCTTCAGGAACTTCTTCTGCAGCCCAGATCAATCCGGAGCTCCAGATCAATCTGGAGCTCTATTATTGGCTGCAGAGGCCTTCAGGAAAGCCTTGCTGACTGCAGAAGAAATGGACCAGCATGGCAGTGTTGGGGTGTCCATGGCCAGGCTACAACTGTCCAAAGTACTAGGGCAGCTCCACCCAGGGGTGGGATTCTACCGGTTCGCACCGGTTGTTAACATTCTAAGCAGTTCGGAGAACTGGTTGTTAGAAGAAATTACTGGCCTAATCCTGTAAGGAAGGCAGGAAGGAAACATTCTGGTGTTGCTTACAGAAACTGCTTCTCTGTTAACCCTTATTACATTCTTGGCAGGACTAGACTTCCTGTCTCAGGAACTTCTCTGGAGTTTTTTTCCCCTCCTTTGCTGGTACTTTGCTTGTGTGGAGTGGCCATTTAAAGTTACAATGGCATTGAAAAAAGTGACCTATGACCATTTTTCACACTTACAACTGTTGCAGCATCCCCACAGTCATGAAAGGCCAGGCGAGGAGATGCGTGCCTCGATGTGAGTGATATTATTGGCCACACCCAGCCAATAACATGACCACCAAGCCATGTCCACTCAGTCACATGACCACTAAGCCACATCCACCACCTAAGTCACGCCCACAGAACCGGTTGTTAAAATTTTTGAATCCCACCCCTGGCTCCACACCCCCCCCATCCCCACCCTAGTTTAATTTTTACCCGAGCACCCTGGAGTGGGTGGGGTCTTAATTAGGGCTTATTTTTGGGGGTAGGGCTTATATTGGACACATGTGTAAAAATCAAGCTAGAACTTCCTTTTGGAGTAAATCGTATTTTCAGGGAAACACGGTAAATTAACAATAAATCATCCATGAAAAAGACATTTAATTTTCCAGGTTCAGATATAAAGTGTACAGTAACACTAATACAGTAATAATCCCTACTCCAGCAATCCTATGTCAGTTATAACATATCTGTTAAGAGTTAATTTGCAATTAACAGTGTAGCAATAAGACAACACTCAAGGACTGAAGACTCTACAGAATTCTTCTATCTTTATTGCTTTCTAGAAGGCTGTCATAATCTTCCTTTATCCAAAGGAAGGCCATTTATAATATTAGTGCTGGGAAAAATCCCATTGCATGGCTCTACCTTTCATATTTCACATAAATGTGGAGTTACCAGAAGCTTCTCTCATGAGGTATTTTTTGAACAGATCTATTTGGACTGAAAGTAGACATAAAGTTAGAAGTAAGTACTATAAACTTTAAATTATATGACCTTCCTTCGCATAATATTGCCAAGAAGACCAACTGTAATAATCTATTACACCAGGGGTCCCCAACCGCCGGTCCGCGGACCGATACCGGTCCGCGGAACAACTCTTACCAGGCCGCTGGTTGCTGGGCGCCACCATCTTTTTTTGGTAAAAAAGTGCTTCCGGTGAGCTTTTCCGGGTAGAAAGCTCACCGAAGCACTTTTTCATCAAAAAGATGGCGGCGCTATGCTTCGTGAGCTTTTCCGGGTAGAAAGCCATTTCTACCCGAAAAGCTCACCGAGGCATAGCGCCGCCATCTTTTCGTCAAAAAAAGATGGCGGCGCCCAGTTGATGCCGGTACCGGGCCGCGGCGCCCAGCTGATGCCGGTACCGGGCCGCGGCGTCAAAAAGGTTGGGGATCCCTGTATTACACCATTGCTGCTCTCCTGCTTAGGAAAAGTTATCTTCTCACTGAATGAAGAAGAGTGTCATTATTCATTACATTTGTCAAATTTTTGAAGGGGCACTTCACTTTGATAGGAGCTTTGATGAACCACCCTTATAAAGCAGTGCTAAAGTAGAACTGGCTGGCCTGGTTCATTTCAGGCCAATAAGAATAGTTTCTATTCTTATTCTCTTCTAAAGCAGCACAAAAAAGTCCTTATCCATCTGAGATGGTCAAATGATAATGACTTGGCCCTACCTAAAGAGAAACATGTTGGGTTGCCTCTACAAGGTGAAACAGTCCATTGGAGTAAACCCAGAGGGATCCATACAATATTCCAATTCAAATGTGCTAAAATGCTTCCCAGGTTAGCTAACTAGAGCAATTCCTGAAAATAATGTCAGAGAATCCTTTGAGGATATTGAAGACAAAAGAGGGAGATACCAAACATGCACATTTATCGTGTGCTTGTTACATAAAACTCATAAGACATAAAATGCATAATACAATGACAGACTTAGTTAATGTGAACAGATGTCTTGATATTAGCTAAGAATCTAACATAAGCTAAGTCATCTGAATAGACCTGAGAAGGTCATGAAACATATTCAAGATAAATAGTTTTATGTAAACTGGTATTAGGTTTATTTTTAAGGTCATTTGCATCAGATATTATTGCTAACGTAATCTATATACTGTATAGTTATACATTTATTATTAGGCTAAAATAACAAATAATTAATTGAATAATTTCACTGAGGTACTATGTTGGAACTAGGTCCCATTTATTCCCCTTACAGTTAATATCAGGTGCTTTGCAATTCCATTTTTCTATAGAAATGATTATATTTAAGCTGTTGAAAATTGTATTTTTTAAGATTATTCAGTGCTTCCAATTCAACCACCCATCCCTCCCAAAAATATATTAGTAGGGTATAGTGAGATGAACATATAAGCCTACTAAAATTCTTGATTGCACTGGCTCCCTTTCCCAAATAGCAAAAGCACTTAGACTTACTGTATATACCGCTTCATAGTGCTTTACTGCACTCTCTAAGTCAGTGGTCCCCAACCTTTTTTGTACCAGGGACCAATTTCAAGCAGAAACACTTTTTCAAGGACCGGCGGGGAGTCGAGTTTGGTGGTTTGCTTGCAGATGTTTCATTACCTGACTAGGTAACATCTGATGTTGTTACCTAGTCGGGTAATAAAACGTCTGCCAGCAAACCACCAAGTTCAGGGAGCGCCAATGCCTCCTCATTGCAACCCTGAGCGACAGATATTCTCTTCTATTGGGACATTTAAAACGGAGGGTTTCAGCTGCAGATTCAGGAACTGCGCCGGGCTGAGGAGTGCCTTCAAAACTGAGCGCTGGGCGGCGGCGGCCCACGGCTCTCGGCCTGCCTTCCTCAGCCCCATCCCTCAGGTGTCTCCCTCCCTCCCTCAGGTGTCTTCCTCGTTCCTCTCTCAGTCGCTCTCTCGCTCCTCCACCAGCCCAGGAAGAAACTGCTTCAAAGAAGCCGGCAGGGTGGCTTTTCCTGTCAGCGCAGCTCCTCCGAAGCGCCCGTTCATCCCCACCCCGCCGCCCGCGCGCGGTTCAATCCAGTGCTCCGTTCTGCCTGCCTGCCTGCCTGCCTTCGTTTCTGGTTGTTTCTCACGAAGGCAGGCAGGCAGGCAGGCAGAACGGAGCACTGGATTGAACCGCATGCGGGCGGCGGGGTGGGGGTGAACGGGCGCTTCGGAGGAGCTGCGCTGACAGGAAAAGCCACCCCCCTGGCTTCTTTGAAGCAGTTTCTTCCTGGGCTGGTGGAGGAGCAAGAGAGCGACTGACAGAGGAACGAGGTGGGAGGAAACCGAAGCCGCTGAGCCAGAGAGCAGGACAGGCTTTGGTTGCTTCCTCCCTCCCCTTCTTTCATTTGTGTCCTTGATCCCTGATCTCAGCAGCATTCACCGAAGGCGAAGAAAGCCGCCATTTTTTTTATTTTATTTTCTTTGCGGCCCGGTACAAAGTGATCCACGGACCGGTACCAGTCCGCGGCCTGGTGGTTGGGGACCCCTGCTCTAAGTGATTTACAGTGTGAGCCTATTGCCCCAACAATCCAGGCCCTCATTTTGTCGACCTCAGAAGGATGGAAGGCTGAGTCAACATTGAGCCCCATCAGAATCAAACTCCTGGTAGTGGGCAGAATTAGCTTGCAATACTGCCTGGGTTCGAGACCTGAGCTCTGTGCAACAGGTTGAGCTTCCATTCCTTACCCCAGCTCCTGCCCACTTAGCAGTTCGAAAGCATGCAAATAGCAATAGTCAACCTTGAGCCCGGTGAGATTTGAACTGCCAAATTGCAGGCAGCTGGAAGGCAGCAGAAGTAGTGTGAAGTACTTCTACTCTAACCACTGTGCCACCGTGGCTCATGCGAATAGATAAGCAGGTATCATTTCAATGGGAAAGTAACAGTCTTCCATGCACCTTTAATGCATAACCATACTGGTCACATGACTGTGGAAATTGTCTTTGGACAACACTGGCTCTGTCGGTCAAGAAACAGAGATGAGCACTGTGCCCTAAAGTTGGACCTTACTGCATTCTAACCACTACACTACCACAGCTCCTACTGTAATAGGAGCCACCCGGGGTGGGATCCAACAGGGTTAACTACCAGTTTGGTCATTTACAAGGTTCGGTGATTTACGATGTACTTCCCTGAAGCTGCCGGTGCTGCAAATGGTCATCAGCATGCTGCGGTGCAGAGAAGCAGCCTTTCAAAAAGCCCTTTTTTCCTGCTTTTTTAACTGCAGCTATGCCTCGCACGGCAGCTGAAGTTGAAAATATCAGGAAATAAAGGTCAGGTAAGAGCCCCGGGTGGGCTGGTGGGCAAAAACATCACATAGAACCAGTTCTATGTCTGCTGCTCTTCAGAGCTACCGGTTCTACAGAGGTGGACAGAACCGATAGAAACCCACCCCTGGAGCCACCAAAATAATGTGGTGGCTTCTAGAAAGGACATACTGTAGCTGTTTTATAGAATTGAGAACTGGTTCTGTTTCTGTCCTTAAATGTTTCAAAGAATCTTTTTCTAATAGAATCCAAGGCATTGCATAACTTTAATCTTTTGATACAGGATAAGTTGTCCTTTTGCACCTAAAACACAAACATCATTAAGACAACTAACAAACTTTGTTCCTGACTTTCAAAGAGCAATATCACAGAGAAACAAGTGACACAAGACCACAAGAAGCTCTCAGGCAATGAGATCAGAATTAATCTCTGTCCATTCCTAATGATAAAAAGGAGAACAATGGAGAGCTAATTCACACATACATATTTTTTTCTGTTTGATAACTGAACCCCACCTAGCTACCTATGAAAATTCTGCAAATGTAACATTTCATCTCTTCTGATATGTAATGGTTTTCATGAAGCAAGCTGCCAGTCAACAAACACAGATAAACGCAGTGGTCTCCATGCATGGTGAACCAAAACTGAGAATACCATATCTGTATTTCCAGAGGCTGGTACATTTATGGCACTGCTCTGTAAAAAAGTAACTGAAGCAGAGAGACAGAGGCAATGAGATAGAGGCTTAGGAACTAGTGAACCCAACCACGTGATTAGCCATGATTACATTTCTATTTAAATGTCACCGAAGGACAAAAATAGCAACTGAGGCTGGTAGACAAATTTAGCTACAGACTGTGTCTTTTCGATGATGGATTTGAGGAGATAAGCCTCATCACTGTAGCAATGTCCTATGGTTCTATCAAAAAGACAAGGAGAGAATTTGAATGAATCTTAATTATTGCATGGTGGAAGGAATAACTGATGGATGGCTTCACTGAAAATAAAATCTCAAAAACAGGAAACTTGCCGGCTCAGGCCATAGCTCTCTCCCATAATAGTTGAATGTGTGCCAATGGCAAGACCATACTCAAGACAAGAGCACTCCTGTTGGTATTCCCCAATAAATCAGTTACAGTGCTGTAGGTTAATAGGTAGGCATCATGTCCTCACTGGTCATCTTAAGTCCCATCAGATTAGTTCTCTAGTGTTCTTAGAACATTGTCCAATTCTATAGGTGTCATTAACTTTTGCAGAAGAAAATATCTTAGTTTGATTACTTTCTATATAAAGAGGACAGTTCTGAATTTCCTACCAGTGTATTTCACTAGATAGTCCTGATTATAATATTATAAGGTCAACTTCATCTAACCAACTATGTATGTTTATTTCTCCACAAGGTTTAGATGATCCCATCATGCTGGTTTTTCAGAGACCCTTGAAGACCTGCTCTTCACTCAAGATTACTCTTGTTGGTAAGAGTAATTGAAGCCTGTTTATGGATAATATAGGTTTGTTTAGGTTATTGTTTGATTTTTGCTAACTTTTGCCCTTTGTTTTAACTTTGTATTAGTTTGTATCTGTGCCTTTTATGAACCATGCAGATGTGAACTACACAGAGGTCTAAGGAGTTGGAAGTATAAAAATATAATAAAATAAATAATTTTACATGCCTCTTTTCCTGTTTTCACATTCTTTTGCTTTTTAAAAAAGTTACAAAAAATGGGGCCAAACATCTAAATTAAAGCATTTCATATAGATGGTTCTCAGTTTTCTCCTTGACCACATCCAACCATATTGTCAATGCACAAAAGTTTGTAAATTAATGTTACTATCTTCCCTAGTTTCACAAAGATTGGATCATGCAGCTAGAGGTCTTCACATACTTTTTAATTGGTGAAAACTGCCAGTAGACTTAACTAAACTTCCTAACTCTGCTTTGAACAAACTGGTTCTTTAAGTTATACAATTTCAACTCCTAGGCAGCATGGTTATTTTCTCTAAGTGCCACAGCAGCTGTCTAAGAAAATTAAATTGTCTTTTTTCCAAGAAACTTTGTTACTGAAAACACCTGACAAACTTCATTTCCTAATATTACAAAATAAAGAGGCAACTATGTGATACCTTAAATTCATGATTAACAACTGTCCAGATGTTTCTAAAACTTGGAATAGGGGAAACACTGATCAAAATTGGGATGAACCAGAATGAGGAAATATACTCCCATTTTAGAACTTCATTTCCAATTGAGATCAACACTCCAACAACTTGTGCTGGAAAGAAAAGTCTTACTACAGTTTTGTCTTAGAGGTAAGTACAGTAACAACTTTGGGAAGGAGAACCGATGGGTTACCTAGACTGATGTCATAGAAAAGGAGATAATGTCATAGTCTTGATCCATTTATTCCCTTCCCATGTTACATGCTATTAAAAAAATGAAAAAAGAATGCACAATTATTAATTATGTGCTTACCAGAATGCAGAGTTTAGCCCTCAAGTCTTATTTCCAATTATTTGTGGTCTTACTATAAGATATTTATTTGATGACACTTTTCTGATAATGACATTATCTCCAATTGTAATGCACAGGTTTTAAGTTGTGTGTGTGTGTGTAGAAATAGATGATAGATAGATAGATAGATAGATAGATAGATAGATAGATAGATAGATAGATAGATAGATATGGACGGATGGACAGATGCTTAGATTCAGCATAGTAACAAATATTTGTCACAATTACGGAACTGTTTTGCAAGACTGTGTGGCATTGGCAGGGTCACTCCAAAAAGCATAGTTATTCACTATTGGTAGCTTGACTGGCTCCATCGTTAAAATGTCAAGTTTTCTGCTGACTCTTCACATATAAAATTTGTCTTCTAAAGTAGGACTGGAAGGTCATCTAAGGAAGAAAATATCACTTTTAATTGTGCATACACCTTAAACCCCTCATTTCTAACACTTCTAGAAAAGTAATTGGATTTAAATTATATGAGCAGATTACCTATCAAGTCCTTTAGAACTGGCACTGATTTGGCTCACTACCATTAACAGAAGTTTCAGCAGCATCACAAAAGAGGAAAGTATGAACAATTTGTAGATCGTCACATCAGCAAAACTCCTATTTGGGAAAGGCTGAATTCCTCAGAACATGATTTCATTTGCTAGTTTTCTCTCCTAACATGAGGTCCTGGAGCCCCTTTCTTGTCTACAAAAAGTTAATTTTGAACTACGTTTTGGATATATTTCTCCCAATTATATTTTTGTTCCATATTTCTCTAGAAAAGAAAACCCCGAAAGTCCAATTGGACCCCAATGAAAATTCAGTGCTCTAGATGCAATATAGTGATAAAGGGAGAACAGCTTAAAATGACTATTAACATTAAGCACAACCATTCAAATTACTATTAAGAGTAAAGTTACCATTAGCCCTAAAAGTTATTGCTCAAATTATAATCATAATGGGGAAAAAAGGCAGATACTTTAACATGTTGCAATTACCAGTTTTCGTTTGGCATGTATGAAAAATAAAGGGAAATGCATCCGTCCATTGCAGGTGCCAAATGAACGTTGGATCATAAGTGGCTAGAGCTAAATATATGGCTCTCTGGGGAAATGGAAAGACCTGAAAGTCATTTGTTTAACTCATCTACTTCCAACACAATAGTTTATAGAATAATTGTATAAGCCTAGCCTAATTCTCCAGGTATTTATTTAATAATTTCAATTAAATGACTTATGAGACCAGAACTGAAGCAGCAAACAGGTATATTGCCTTAAGCAGTGTTTAAGAAGAGGGAAGGAAAAGTAAATGATAAACATGAATGAAAACCGATGAAATGCTAAAGGTCTGTAGAGATTCTCAGTCATCCAGGCCATGGTTGTCCCAAAGGTTCTTTTTCAGGAAGCAACTGGACTTCCTTGTTTTTTTCTTTTGAAGACATTTCACTTCTCATCCAAGGGGGTGGGAGGAGGAATGGATTTCCAGAAGGAAAAGCTGCAGACTACAGGAACCAGGAGCACAACTACGGTGACCCTGAGGTGCCTGGAGGCTATGCTAGCCGGAAAAAAAGAGGTTTTAGAAAAAGAATTCAGGCCGTATCAGACCAGTTCCTATCAGGGAGATTTTGGGGTAGGGAAAGGGCATACTTGAAAGGCTGGTTAGCATTCTTATGGGGGAAAAAGCATTTAGAAAGGCTTGAGAAACTATGGGAAAAATGAATAAAATTCTTCAAACTCCCTTCCCTTCTACTGGTTCCTGTAGACAACCAGCTATTATCAAACTGAGTTCCAATCTCCAGCTCCTTATCAGTTATGGCTATGATAGCTAGCTTCACAGCTGGAAGAATCTGTGAAGGTTCCCACCCCAAACAGATTGAAAGGTCTAGGTGTTACTTTCAACAAACTGAGCATTGTTGTAATGACGAGGCAGTTGAGTTGTTTGATCATGATCAACAGAATCATGATGAACTTTATTGGAGTCTAGTCTTGCATTTATACACATTTTTAATTATCCTCCAACATTGGTTAACTTTGGTTACTGCTTAACTTTCGTTACTGTTTAGCATAAAAGTAATTAACACAATTAAATATCTCTAGTTAAAGTCTAACATATGTTTACTGCCTCTCTCTAATCCTCCTTTAGATTAGTGACTTTGTTTGCCTGAGTTGTATTTGTTTGGAAACATTCTTTATCTGAGGTTTGCCATCCGAGATAGGAATATTCCTGCAATTACAACTCTACAGAGCATTTCACATCATCACACTAAACAGAAAAGGGCAAGCAGCATGGAAAGAAAAGGGAAATGCACTACCGTCCTTTTGAGTTCCTCTCCTCATGTAAAACTCATGTATAATCTGTGTAGTGCTGATGTTTTAATATTTAGGGATATGTGGTTATTGTTAGGGATAACATTGTTTACCCTAACTGGTTTGGGTAAAAATAATAAATATGGTATCATGGTTTGTTAGTTAAAGTGTGTGTAACTTTAACAGCAAGAATGTAATTAAGGGTGTGGTTGTAAAAGCAATATATAAGAAGCGAGGCAATAGCAGCTCTCTTTCTCTCTGGCTTACTGATCCCTAATTACTGGATGGATTGATGACTGCGTTCTTGTAGGAGTGTTGATTTTTCTCAACGGAGAGAAGATAAGATTGGACAGATTTATTGTAAGTGAACTGACATTGGCTATTCAACACAGACTTTGCAAATAGAGTATCCCCGACAAGACTTGACTGAAATGATATATGACTACTGGACTGTTTATTATGACTATGCTATAATTCTTAAATGGAATAAACTATATTCTTGATAGCACAAGCGATCTGTATTTTTACTGCGTGTTAATTAGAAAACTTATCTCACATATTTACCTGTCTTCCTATCTGACTTCGCTGCATGTTCTGTTTAGTTTGTTTTCCTTAACACTCATTGGGGAATCCAGGCTTAACACTGGTTATGGGCCCAGAGAGACTGCAAAGCCAGTTTAACTAGGATAAAAACAGGTTTATGTAAAAAGGTGAGATTTTGTGTTGTTACACGTTACAGTAAACAGACAGCTGTGTTTTATCAATTATATTTTTATAACCATATAGTGAAACATGGCACAAGTCAGTCTACAAAGTTTGTCCCTTATATCCAAGCTGGATGGAACAAACTATGTTTCATGGTCTATGAAATGTAGTTTACTTCTACGAAGTGAAGGTCTGTGGAACATAATTGAAAACCCACCAAACGTAGAAGAATGGGATTCTGAAGATGAGGAAGATAGTAAAAAGATAGAAGAATTTAAACAGAAAAATGAACAAGCACTTTGCATCATAGGACTAACATTAACTGATCAGCAACTTGTTCATATACGCGGAGAGCAAACTGCAGTTGGGTGTTGGCAAAAACTGAGGAGGATTTATGTCAGAGATAACGTTGGTGCTCACATAAATCTAACACGGAAGCTTTTCCGCACGTATCTCCAAAAGAGTGGTGATATGCTGAGTCATTTGAATACTATGAAAAGAATTTTTCAAGAACTGCACGAGAAGGAGCTTATTTTCTCTGAACTA
The DNA here is from genome assembly GCF_049901735.1 of Notechis scutatus. Taxonomy (NCBI): domain Eukaryota; kingdom Metazoa; phylum Chordata; class Lepidosauria; order Squamata; family Elapidae; genus Notechis; species Notechis scutatus. The sequence continues at coordinate 16,976,861 of NC_142012.1, read as the reverse complement.
CACCAGGTCTACATAATTCTATCTTCATTAGACGAAAGTTTTGATGACTACGTAACTTCCCTTGAAATATTGCCTAAAGAAAGCCTAACTTTAACTGATATCACTGGCAGATTGATTGAAGAGGCCAGAAGAAGGCTTGAAAGAGATCAGTTAAGGAGGGAGCAACCTCAAAAGGAAAATAATGAATCTCCTACCGCATACGCAATTAAAAAGTGTTTTAATTGTGGGGGGAGAGGACATTTGGCAAGATTTTGTAAGAAACCAAAGCGCCAGAATGCAAGCCAGAATACTGGAAGCCAACAAAGAAGAAATAAGAATTATGAGTTAGCAATATATAGTAATGGAGTTGTAAAAAAATAATTTATGGGTGGTTGACAGTGGTGCGTCCCACTGTATTACAAATGATAACAAAAAATTTGTAAAAATGTCCATGAGTTCACAGCATATCTCATTGGCAAACGGATGGAAAATTAAAGCAAAAGGTGAAGGTATTGCACATTGTTCTTATATAAATGAGAACGTAAAAATGTTATATGTACCTCAACTTAAATTTAATTTGCTTTCAGTTAGAATGTTAGTTAGATTAGGATACATAGTTACCTTTAGGGGAGATACTTGTTTAATTGAAAAAGAAGGTAAGAAAATTACTGCATCTTTAAGAGGTGACTTATATGTGTTAAATGATAATGGTTTAGAGATGGCTAACACGGTTTATGATAATAGAAAACCTCATGATGAATGTATTCACTTGTTACACCGAAGGCTAGGTCATTTAAATTTTAAAATGATTAAGAGAACTGTTCAACTATCTAAAGGAATAAGTTTGAAACCTTGTAATAAGTATTTGCAATGTTCTGCTTGTAATCAAAACAAAAGCAAAGTCATACCGGCAAATAGAGTTGATGGATTTACTACCAAAGAGCCTTTAGAGGTAGTATTTGCCGATATAATAGGTCCTAAAAAGCCAAGTGTAGGTGGTGCTAGATACATATTAAGCATAATGGACCACTATTCTAGGTATGGTTTCTGTTTTTTAATGAAGAGAAAAACTGAAACGTATACAAATTTCTTTAATTGGTTAAAATTTGCAGAGAGGAAAACTAAAAAGAAACTAGTAACTCTTATAACAGATAATGGTGCGGAATTTACAAATAATAAATTCCAGAGTAGACTTAGAATGGCAGGTATTCAACATAAAAAGAGTGCACCATATAGGCCTCAACATAATGCATTTTATAGAGAGAAGAGGCCAAACACTGCAATCAATGGGAAGAACTATGTTATCTGATTCTGGATTACCTGACAATTTGTGGGGAGAAGCTATAATGTGTGGTAATCACATATTAAACAATGTTGTTAATTCAACAACAGGTGAATTACCATTCACTCTGTGGCATGGTAGGAAACCTGATTTGAGTTATATTCACACATTTGGTGCACCAGCATGGGTGCATATCCCTACACAACTCAGGCACAAAGGACAACATAGAGCAAAAAGATTAATTTTTGTTGGATATCAAGCAAACCATAGATCTTATAGATTCTGGGAACCAGGTACATCTAGAGTATACTGCAGTGCTAGTGCACAATTCCTAGAACATATAGGATGGAATAGATTAGAACAGGATTCAGATAATGATGTTATTATAGAAACCTATAAGAGACAGAAAGAAAAGACTAGTTATAAGAAAAGTCCAATTAAAGAAGAAGTCCATGAAGAGCAAATAGAATCAGATCAAGAGGAAATAATTGATCAAGAAGAGATAGATAGTCAAGAACAGGAAATAAAGGAAAGTCCACCTGTAAGTCCTGTTATACCTAGACGCACAACACGTATAACTAGACCACCTGATAGATATCAGGCAAGTATTGTTTGCCAAGTAAATAAAGTTCCTTCTAGCATAGATGAACTTAAAATGTATCCTGCTAAGGATCAGGTGAATTGGCAAAAGGCAATGGAAAAAGAGTTAAATTCATTAAAGGAAATGAAGGTTTATGAAGAAACCAAATTACCTCCAGGAGAAAAATCCATTGGGTGCAAATGGATATTTAAAGTAAAGACTGGAAATAATGGGAAAGTAACTTTTAAAGCTAGATTAGTAGCACAAGGATTTAACCAAAATACATTTGATTATGATGAGGTATTTGCACCAAATCTTAAGGCTACAACTTTAAGAGCCGCTTTAGTGTGGGCAGCTAAGAAGAATTATATTGTTAACCATTTAGATGTAGAAACTGCATATCTACATGCACCATTGCAGCATACAATATATTTGAAAAAACCAGTTGGTATAAATGATAATAAAGTAAATAGCAATGATTGTTGGAAACTCAAGAAGAGTTTATATGGATTGAAACAATCTGGCTATGAATGGAACCAATATATTGTGAAAGAATTAAACAATATAGGGTTTAAATCTGGTTTAGCAGATCCATGTATGTTTAAAAGAGAAAATAATGGAACGGTGTCATTATTGTTATTATTTACAGATGATATTGCTTTGATTACTAAGACCAATAATGAAGTTACTGAGATTATTTCATTATTAGCCAAAAGGATAAAATTAAAGCATTTAGGTGAAATTAAAAAGTATCTAGGATTGACAATTAACAAAACCACAAAAGGATTTAAGATATCTCAAGAGGATAAAATTTGCCAATTAATTAAATTGTAGAAAATGGAACTTTGTAAGCCTGCAAAGACTCCAATGAGTCAGGAAATTTGCAAAAATGATGCTCAAAGTCCCAAATTTGATAAGACCATATATCAATCTTTGATTGGTAGCTTATCATATATAAGCAATTGGTCAAGGCCAGATATAGCTTATAGTATTAATCAGCTGGCACGATTTAATAATGATCCACATCAATGTCATTGGCAAGCATTAAAGAGAATTTTAAGATATCTTAAAGGAACAATGCACCATGCATTGTATCTAGAGCCAAAAGGTGATTTGAATCTTAGTGCCTATGCAGATGCAAGTTTTGCAACTGACATAAACACTAGAAAATCAACATCTGGGATGGCTATATTATTTGGTAAGACTTTAATAGGGTGGATGTCAATCAGGCAACAGCATATTAGCTTGTCAACGATGGAAGCAGAATTTTCATGTCTGTCATTACTATGCGCTGACTTAATTCTGTACAAACAGTTATTATTAGACATGGGTATAACTGTTAAAGATTTTATTATTGTGTACGAGGACAACCAGGCAGCTATACAATTAGCTACTAATATTGCTGTAAAGACTAGATCAAAGCATACTGATTTAAGATACTTAAATGTTAGAGAATCTGTTAAAAATGGTCTAATTAAACTTGAATACTGCATGACGGAAGAAAATATTGCAGACCAGTTTACAAAAGCTCAAGGAGTTAGAAAATTTAAAGAGAGTTGTGACAATTATGATTTAAAGGTGTAAATGGTTATATTATTGTAATATTATTATTATTACCCAAAAGGGGAGAATGTTAGGGATAACATTGTTTACCCTAACTGGTTTGGGTAAAAATAATAAATATGGTATCATGGTTTGTTAGTTAAAGTGTGTGTAACTTTAACAGCAAGAATGTAATTAAGGGTGTGGTTGTAAAAGCAATATATAAGAAGCGAGGCAATAGCAGCTCTCTCTCTCTCTGGCTTACTGATCCCTAATTACTGGATGGATTGATGACTGCGTTCTTGTAGGAGTGTTGATTTTTCTCAACGGAGAGAAGATAAGATTGGACAGATTTATTGTAAGTGAACTGACATTGGCTATTCAACACGGACTTTGCAAATAGAGTATCCCCGACAAGACTTGACTGAAATGATATATGACTACTGGACTGTTTATTATGACTATGCTATAATTCTTAAATGGAATAAACTATATTCTTGATAGCACAAGCGTATCTGTATTTTTACTGCGTGTTAACTAGAAAACTTATCTCACATATTTACCTGTCTTCCTATCTGACTTCGCTGCATGTTCTGTTTAGTTTGTTTTCCTTAACACTCGTTGGGGAATCCAGGCTTAACAGTTATCCATATTTTTTTTAACTTCTTAAGTACTGCAAAGAGAATTTCTGGGAGGTCTCAAAAAAGGTTTACCTTTGCTAATGAGCATGGATCTATTGCTGATCTTTAAATAAGCAGGTTTTGAATTAGCCACAACTACCAAAAGAACAAGGGATGCGGTGGCTCCGTGGTTAAGGCGCTGAGCTTGTCAATCAGAAAGGTCAGCAGTTTGGTTTGAATCCCTAGCACCGCCTAGCACTGCCTAAGCTTACTTGTCCCAGCTTCTGCCAACCTAGCAGTTCAAAAGCATGTAAAAATGCAAGTAGAAAAATAGGGACCTCTTTGGTGGGAAGGTAACAGTGTTCCATGCGCGTTCGGCATTTAGTCATGACGGCCACATGACCACGGAGATGTTTTAGGACAATGCTGGCTCTTCAGCTTTGTAACAGAGATGAGCAACGCCCCCTAGAGCCAGAACAACTAGCACATATGTGCGAGGGGAACCTTTACCTTACCAAAAGAACAAAGGGAGAATTGAATCCCTGGGCATTTGCATATATCACTACTGTCTCCTAGTATCAGGAAAATGCACAAGTAACATGTGGAAATGTAAAGGAGCATGATTTGTGCAAAGACATTTCTATAAATCCAAAACAACATGTGCCATTTGCCCCTTCGTTCTGATTCTATTTGCTAACACTTCAGCAGTTTGTTCTGAATTCCCATTTTAAATGGGAAAAGACTTAACTCAGGTGAGACCAGTGGAAAGTGAAACACAGGTAGTCCTCGACTTCTGACTGAAATTGGACCCAAAACCTCTGTGGTCTAAGCAGACTTTTCTTAAGTAAGTTTTGCCCCATTTTACAACCTTTCTTGCCACATTTGTTACGTGGATCATTATTAACTTGGTAATATGGTTGTGAGTCTGGCTTGCCCATTGATTTTGCTTGTCAGAAGATCGTAAGAGGCAATCACATGACCCCGGGACATTGCAACTATCATAAATATAAGTCAATTGCCAAGCGGCTGAATTTTGATTACATGACCATGGGGAATCTGTAACAGTTGTAAGTGTGAAACATGGTCACAAGTCACTTTTTTCAATGACTTTGTAACTTCAAACGGTCACTAAATTAACTGTTGTAAGTCGAGGACTACCTGAATACCTTAGGCACTACAAGCACTAGTGTAACATAGATTGTGAAGGTAGATTTTCCAAAGAGATTTTAATCGCCATTTTGGGTATATTAATCCATTTCAGGAGGCAAAGAACTGAGAAATTGCTACCTCACATTTCAGTCACATTTCAGTCAGAGCTGCCATTCAATTTTGCTTTATGTGCATGTTCTTTTTCAGGTGAAATATCTGAGGACTTTGGAAAGAGAAGCTAAAGGCTTCTACAAGATTACAAACATTCCTGAGGGAATGTACATTTGTACATTTTGAACATACCTATCAAGAACTCATTGAAAAATCCTCTGAATTCTATTGGAAAGAAGGAAGAAAATCACCAGCCCTATCTTCACACTGGAGGCTCACCTCAGGCCTCCCTCTTTTTATATAAAGAAAATAACAACAACCACTGTTTGCATTTTGGGCTGGAGAATAACTTCCTAGAAAATAAGTTAGCCTCATAGCTTTATCCTGTCATATTTTTATCTAATTCTCGTGCAGTCTGAAAGGGAAAATAGCCATCTCAAAATATTCTAGAACAGGGGTGTCAAACTCGATTTCATTGAGGGCCTCATCAGGGTTGTGTTTTATCTTGGGGGACAGGGGGGCATGGCCAGCTTGACGTCACTTGTGTTGGGAGTGTCTGTGGTGGCCCAAGCGCTCTGTCAGTGAAAACGGGCTCCCAAGCTCCATTTTCAGCTGCGACGGCCTCCTTCAACCCTCTGTCATTGAAAACGGGCTCCCAAGCTCCATTTTCAGCTGCGACAGCCTCCTTCAACCCTCTGTCAGTGAAAACGGGCTCCCAAGCTCCATTTTCAGCTGCGACGGCCTCCTTCAACCCTCTGTCAGTGAAAATGGGCTCCCAAGCTCCATTTCCGGCTGCGACAGCCTCCTCCAACCCTCTGTCAGTGAAAAAGGAGCATGGCCCTCCCAAGCTCTGTTTTCACTGACAGGGTTGGAGGAGCCGTCGCAGTCAAAAATGGAGCTTGGGAGTCCATTGTCTCTGGCAAAGGCACCACAGGCCGGTCCTTTGCTGTTTCCAGGGCAGCCTCACAGGCCAGATCTAAGTACCCCGTAGGCCTGATCCAGCCTCCAGGCCTTGAGTTTGACACCCCTGCTCTAGAAGAAAGGCTGCAGCCTAAGAAAAAGAAATCTCAATCCAATACTTAAAGAGTGCTTGAGCCTATGCAGAATGTATTTCTGGCAGGAAATCGCACGAAGGAATATATTCTACAAATAAAAGTTTATCTTCTAACTGCACGGGAGATTTTTCTTCCTTATTTTCTAGCACCAAGACCACACAAAACCTCACAATTCTCATTAGGGTACTTAAGAGGGTCAAAATCAATGGACAAACCTCACATCCCTAAATATTACAACATCAGCACTACACCAAATGGTGCACTTGGCTAAGAATGCTGGCTAATCCCAGATTAATTAAAACAGGTCTGCAAAGTCCCAATTGCGTTTAGGAAGAGAGAAAAAAGCATCAGACAAGCAATGTACAAAGTCAATTGCAAGCAGCGTGGCTAATTTCAAAGACTTGGGAGCTCTGGAGCAGCATAAATCCCAGCAACTTTTTTCAATAGGCTCATAAAACAGAATATCATTGCCATTCCGCTCACGGCTTTTGACTTCTTTTTACTGCATGCAGATCATTAGGAAACTTTTAAGCAATCAAGTAATGTGAGTCTCATAAAATTATTCAATCAATGCATAGACTCAAGAAAGCACAGCAGGCAGAACTAGAGTGTCAATAAGGTTTTTTCCCTTTCCCTTCTTCACAAAAATCTCCCCTCATGTGAATCAAAAGCCCAACAGGCTTAATAAAGGGATTTTTCCACCACAACTGCAGGAATGTGTGAACCATTTCTTTTCTGATATTTAGAGAAATCCAATCAACACGTTTATTCTAAAAAAAAAAAAAAAAATGCAATAGCATTCACATGCTACTCTGATTAAGGTTAATTTGTACAAAAAGTAATTCTCTATATTTTGCCTACTATCAACGCCCCCCCCATCAATAAATTAATCACAGTTCTCAGTATCCTTCACTGCCACAGAAGTATGATAAGATGGACATTTAAATGGATACCTAAAATATTTTATATGCAGCTAATAAATCAACTATTGCTAAAGGGGGAAAGTCTATCTATATGGATGAATTCCTAAATATACACCAATATTTTGCCTCTTGTTATTACTATTATACAATATTGTACAGGATAGAATGGGAGAAGAAAGTAGGTAAACATATTGACTAATTCCTCAATATATACTTGTATTTTACCTCTTGTTATTACTATTATGCAACATTACACAGTGCAGAATAGGAAAAAAATAGGAAATTATTCACTCTTTCCATTTTTAGAACCCAAACATCTGTAATACCTGTTGTTCACATCTTCTTGTCCAGAATGCTGAACATTCCTTTCTTCTCTTCCTTTGAAAAGTTTTATTTAGAAATTTTTTTCCAACTTATTTAAAGAAAGGCCCTCTTCTGAAATGTAAAATGAACAAACGCAGGTTTTCATTGTTCTTGCTTCAGTGGATTTTTGTAAGACAGGTGTTTGCATTTATGCAGCAGATGTACAACCACGGAAAGACAGAGTCTGATCTTGTAACATTTTCAGAATTGAAGCTTGAAGTGAGGGGGGAAATGAAACTCACTGTACTTTTTTGGGGGGAAGGGGGGGACTAGAGAGATTAGTTATTAACCCAAATTTAAATGAAAGTGCTACTTATTTCAGACTAGCTATTTCCCATAACCTGAGGGGTGGGGAAGAACGCTACGGATGACAATTATCCAATTGCCAGCTTCATGGCAACAAAGTCACTACCTTGTCAAATGTGCCACTTGACCTGTCAAGCCAAATTCTCTTTCCAAATTGTTCTGGTTCTCTCCTATCTCCCCTTTCTAAGCAAATATATATATCTCCTGGTGCTGCTGATTGAAAGGAACCATGAACATATATCGATTAAAACAAACAAAAACAGCTAAATTATCTGCAGGAAGGTATTTGCCAGTTATAAATAATTAACAGGCACCCAGTCAACATAAATAGCGATTACCATAAAGAGAGGGGGGAGAGAGAAGGGGCCGTTTGATGTGAAACCACAGCTCAACAGTGCATGCCACTGTTTGCTTAGTGAAAAGGAAGAAGCGTCCTGGTGCCCAGAGTTGTCGGTTCACAAACAAACTATTCATCGGTGAAAATTCATTGTCCGGGCACCCGGGAATTTGTCTCTAACCTTTCTCCAAGAGATTCTACTTTGCTGTAAACAAAGCATCTCCCCGCCAAAGCAGCATCCCCCCCCCAGCAAGTTTTAGATTTCAGCTGGAAAATGAGAATTTAATAATAGATCATAAATGGTTTGAATTCTATGGGAAGTCAGCTAACCATTCATTCATAAAAGGACAGCTCAGGCGAGGAAGGGGGTGCTTGTTAACATCATGAACCAAGATAGAGCTCCAGAAACTGTTGACTTATATCTACCTACTGTAGGCAAGAAGTCAGGGATTCTCAGCTCCAATCATCTTGGTTGAAGCACTGTATTATACTGTACAGCCCAGGACTGGCAGATAACGTTTTCCAAAGGGGGGCGGAAATCACTTAAGCTAGAAAGCCCCAACAGACTCCAAGTTGGAAGGAAGGGAATGCCGTTGGCCATTAGCTGTGGCACAAGGGACCATGGTCCCTGTTTGTCGAGGGGGGGGGAGGGAGACTTTAACTCAGCTGGACCAGCTTCACCACTGGAGCCTTCCCAGCCAGTCAGCAAGTGGAGCTGGACCTTTTCTTATCCCACCCCAGGTGATTCTTTAGTTCCTATTAGCACAGCTCTTGCCTGTCCTTGGACTCTCTTCTATCAACTGAATGCACAGAAGAGAAGTGGTACCCCACCAAATCACCATCATCTCTTCTGGACAGGGAGATGTATTTACACACAGATGCTGAACTAGGAAGGCTGAGGTTTCTTTGCTCTCTCTCTCTCTCTCTCTCTCTCTCTCTCTCTCTCTCTCTCCCTCCCTCCCTCCCTCCCTCCTTCCCTCTCAGCATCTCTCTCTTCCAATTCTTTCTCTCCCTCTTTCTCAGCATCTCTATCTCCCCCTCTCCCCCTTCAGCCTCTCTCTTTCTTTTTCTTTCTCTCTCTCCCTCTCAGCAACTCTATCTCTCCCTCTAACTCTTTCTCTCTCTCTGTCTCAGCATCTCTCCCTCTCCCTCTCTTGCTTTCTCTCCGACCACTGGCAAAGGAAAACTCCGAGCTGAGCTCGCTGCGGACAGCTCTGTGAATCATAATCAACAGCCCCCCCACCCGCCGCCAATCTCCTCTCCGTGCGTTCAAGTCCCCCGTGTGGACGTCAATGTTGCTGCCAATAGGTGGGGCCCACAGCAGCTGGATGGGAGATTTGGGGGGGGGGTGTCCTTTAACCCTTGCCGAGCTGCCCCCGGCTCTATTTCGCTGGAGGCGGGTGGTGGTGGTGGGGAAGGCTGAGAGAAGGGAGCTGTCACGCGTGGCTTTCCCCTACTATCTTCGCTACCCTGCTTCCTCCAGCGGCTAAATTATCCAGGGTTGAACCCGGGGAGCCCACCAGCCCCCCCATCCCGCCTTAAAAACTGCTCGTTCTACGACCTCCGCACCAAATGATTGACAAGGAACTGGAGCGGGTGGGGGGAGCGGGATGCTGAGGCTGCCACTGCCGGAGAGAGGTTAAAAACAAAACCTTAAAATAAAAAAAAAGATCAGTCGGGCAAAATGGAAAAGCAATCACGTTGCCAAACCACCAGTTCCTCTATACGGAAAGGGGGTGCGGGGGGGGAAAGGGGGGGTGCAGCAGCAACGTGGGTTGTGTGTGTGTGTGCGCGCGTGTGTTGGTGTGCGAGGGGTGTGTGTGTGTGTGTGTGGCGCGCGCCGGGAAGCCTGGGGATCGCGTATGCCAACCAAGGGATCCTTCGGCTGGCTCTCTCCACCCACCCACCCCGGACTCAAGGGCGCTGCTATGGCAGCGGTGGAAGCCGGGGAGCCACATAACCTCCGCCGACCGAGAGAGAAAGAAAACTCCTTTTTCAAGGTTTCGCGGTACGGGGAGAAGCAAAACTCCGGCGGTTTGCCCTGATTTTTCCCACTCATCCTTTGGAGAGAACAAGAGAGACAGAGAGAAGCGAGAGCGCAAAAACCCTTCTTCCCCCGCCACAAAAAAAATACCTCCAGTCTCTCCCCCCCAACGCCCAATCCAGTTTTTGCAGAGGCTCGGGCCAGCCTTGAGCTTCCTTGGCATCACCATGCCCAACTCCCCGCCGCTGGTGCTTTTTCTTTTTTGACCCCGGCACAAACGGCGATGCCCAAGGAGCCGTCCGGCTTATTTCAAAGAGCTCCCCGACTGCGGAGAGCAGCTTTCCCACGGAAGCGCAAAAGAAGCCGCGAAGTCTACGTACAAGGCAAAGCTTTTAAAAAGCGAAGCGAGCCTCGCGCTTTTGTCGCCTCTCGCGCCTTACCGATGTGGATGATGGAATCCGCCCGCGCCGCTTCCCAGGTTCGAGTCCAACACACGGACAGGAGCAAAGCCAAGACCAAAACTTCCATCTCCTGCGCTTTCGGGAAGACCCAAGTAGAGGAGAGCAAGAAGGGAGAGGGTTAGCCAAAAACCCAGCGCCGAGGGCGAGAATTTTTTAAAAAAAAAAAGGAGCCAAAGCCACAAGGTTGGAGAAGAGGGTGAGGGGGAGAGAGAGACAGTGTGAGTGAGTTGGGGGAGTTTGAAGCGAAAAGCCTCCGGAAGAGCCTTCCAGCTGGGGGTGGGCGAAGAGGAAAGACCCCGTCCAGCTTGCCGGGGAAGCCTCTGGCTCGGCTCCTGGCGGCGTCACTTCGGGGGGCGGCCGGGCATCACCAGAGTTGCGGGGAGTTGCTGCAGCAAATCCATTCAGCGTCCCTCGCCGGAGATGTCGGGCCAGCAGCTTGGCGCGCCTCGGTCTTCTTCATCGCGGCATCCTCATCATCCAGCCTTGCTCGTTTTCGCCGTTAAAAACAAAAAAGCTTCGTTTTAGGAATGGAGGGGGGGGGGGGAAGCAGGCATGGAGAACCGGGAATCGTTTTTTTTTTCCTTTTGGCGGCCAGCCGCACCGCCCGCTCCTGCCGACCAATCCGGCGGAACAACTTGCAAGCCGTCAACCGACCAACCATGCCAGTCGTTGCCCCCACCCCCACCCCGCCCCGGCCACCCTGTCCCCCCACCTCACAAGAGAGGAGGGGGGAGGGAAAAGGGATGGATTTGTTGTTGTTGTTGTTGTTGTTGTTGTTGTTGTTGTTGTTGTTTTTCCCCTCCCGAAGCAAGAAGTAGCTTTCCTTTCAAATCTCCAGGCAACTGGCCGGATCCCTGCAAAGTGTGTGCAGAAAGAGAGAGCACGCTGCGTTCCGACCCCTTTCCTCCCCCCCTCCCCCCCGCGGGGGTGGGAGAAAAAAAACAAAAACACACCCTCAAATCCTAAAAGTGAACTTCAAAGCAATGCAGTTAAGAATGCAGAACTTTCTCCCCCTTGCAAAAAAAAAAAAAAAAGGAATATATAGGCGGTTTTTTTTTTTTTTTTTAAGAAAAAAGCTGTAATCCCCTGGCTTTCCTCCTCCCTCTTCTTCGATGGGGAGGGGAGGGAGGCTGCGAAAAGGAGCCTCCAACGTGGCCGAGCGAGGTAGCAGGTCCACGGAGACGTGGCTGTGGAGCAAGCGGGCAAACCACCCCCAGCAGAAGCAGCAGCAGCAGCAGCAGCAGCAGCAGCGACCGAAGGCTGGCGGTGGGGGCTTTTCTGCAGTAGAAGCTCCAGCGGCGGCGGCGGCAGCCTCCAAATAAGGAGGCGTTTTTCGGGGGGAGGTGGTTGGTCGGGTGGGATGTACGGAGTTCCTCTCCGCTGCCAGCGAGCAACGCCGCCAACGCCGCTAGCCAGCACGTTGCTTAGAAATGGATCACCTAGGAGAGAGGAGGGGCGAACAAGAGAGAGGTGCTGAGAGAGAGGGAGGGAGGGAGAGATGCTGAGGGGAGGGAGGGAGAGAGAGAAAAGACAGGGGAGAGAAAGAGGGAGGGAGGGAGGGAGAGATGCTGAGGGGAGGGAGGGAGAGAGAGAAAAGACAGGGGAGAGAAAGAGGGAGGGAGGGAGGGAGACATGCTGAGGGGAGGGAGGGAGAGAGAAAAAGACAGGGAGAGAGAAAGAGGGAGGGAGGGAGGGAGAGATGCTGAGGGTAGGGAGGGAGAGACAAAAAGACAGGGAGAGAGAAAGAGAGAGGGAGGGAGGGAGAGATGCTGAGGGAGTGAGGGAGAGAGAAAAAAGACAGGAGAGAGAGAAAAAGAGGGAGGGAGGGAGAGATGCTGAGGGGAGGGAGAGAGGGAGAAAAAGACAGGGAGAGAGAAAGAGAGAGGGGAGGGAGGGAGAGATGCTGAGTGAGGGGAGTGAGAGGAAAAGACAGGAAAAGAGAGAGGGGGAGGGAGGGAGATGCTGGGTGAGAGAGAAAAAGACAGGAAGAGAGAGATGCTGAGAGAGAGGGAGAGAAAGGAGAGGGAGAGAAAGAGAAGGGGAGAGAGATACTGAGGGGGAAGAGAGAGAAGAAAAGACAGAAGGGAGAGATGCTGAGAGAGAGGGAGGGAAAGGAGAGGGAGAGAAAGAGAAGGGGAGAGAGATACTGAGGGGGAAGAGAGAGAAGAAAAGACAGGAAGAGAGATGCTGAGAGAGAGGGAGAGAAAGAAGGAGAGGAGGAAGAGAGGGAGAGAGAAGGAGAGAGAGAGGGAGGAAGGGAGAGAGAGAGGGAGAGAAAGAGAAAGGCTTCCTGACAACTGCCTTTTCCTTCCCTCCTTTCTGGAATAAGGAGAAATCATGGAACATCTCTTAGCATAGCTAGACTTGAAAGCAAATCAAAAAGGACCTCAAGTTTTTAGAAAAAAACATGCCAAAGCCCAGGCAAAGAGACAGGAATAATGGGACATTTCCTTGTGTGGTGGCTGTATAAGGGACACAGGAGAGAAGGTAGATGCCACCTCGGGTGGATAATCTTGTCCCTGGCTCCTCCAGTAGTTATCTAGTTTTGAAAAGTAAATTAGGGCATTGCTTAACAAGGTTAAGGCAGATGTGTGAGTGGGGGGAGGATGGAGGGAGATCAGGGACGCCTGGTTTCAAAGGGAGGCAAATATTAAAAGCAAAGAGCTATTAATACAAGCCTAATTATTGAAGGCTTTGATGGGAATTGCTCACAAATGACTCTTAATAAGCCCAGAAAGCCACCCCTGGGAGAAGGGGAGAAGGATAATTGTGAGCTGACAGAAAAGAGCATTTTGGTCCTAAAATCTTAACCTGAATAACCTTTAGCTGAAGCCTGAGTGATGGTGTAGGAGGACATAATTTTGTGACATACTAAGGACTGACATCTAGAACATCTGGGGCTGTAGGGGTGGCAAGTCTAAGCTCCTTTTGCTTGGGAGAGGTGGAAAAATTGTGTAAATTGGGGAGAAAGGAAATAGGATTATCCAGGGATGATGTAGCCCTGAACATACACGTCAGGACAGTTCGGTTAAAAGAGCCCTGAATGTTCTCTGGTGACTTTTGAAGGAGAAGAATTTTTTTTTTTTATTATTCAGACTAGGGAAAGTCTGTTGTGTTACCACTCAAAATAACATAAAACTGCTTTGAGGTTCCAATCTAACAACAAAAATTAACTTTAGCCCTGAATTGAAAACATTCTAACTTAGTACAAGTTTCAGAGTTTATCAATCCCGTGTAGAAATATAACAATTTATATGGGCTGCAAAACCAAGTATATCAGTAAAAGGAGGCAGAAAACTGCAGGGCAGAGAGCACTGTCTTTGTCACTTTGTGGGTTAATAATGAAAGAGGACATCTTTTCAAGTCAGAAAAGCAGTTAACTGTGGGGAATTTCTAGTCTGCTAAATCTTTCTCCTATTAAGGAGCTGTCAAATTGAGTATCAATGAGTACAAGATAGTAGTCAGCGCTGCAAGCAATTGGAAATCTCTCTTGGCTCTAGAGAGGTAAAACAAGCGACGTATATACACAAGAGTTTACACTGCATAAATTATAAAGGTGGTTTAACAGAATAACAGAGTTGGAAGGGACCTTGGAGGTCTTCTAGTTTAACCCCCTGCTCAGGCGGGAAACCCTATGCCATTTCAGACAAATGGTTGTTCAATTTCTTCTTCAAAACTTCCAGTGTTGGAGCACTTCTGCAGGCAAGTTGTTCCACTGATTAATTGTTCTAACTGTCAGGAAATTTCTCCTTAGTTCTAGGTTGCTTCTCTCCTTGATTAGATTCCATCCATTGCTTCTTGTCCTGCCCTCAGGAGAGGATAGGTTTCCCTCTTCTTTAGCAGCCCCTTAGATATTGGAACACTGCTATTATGTCACCCTAGTCCTTCTTTTCATTAAAGTACCGTGTTTCTCCAACAATACGGCCTCCACCAATAGGAAGGCCCAGCATGATTTCTAGGCATGAGGTGAAATTAAGCCCCACCCCCAAAATTTAGGCCTATTTAATCCATGCGTTTCCCTGCCATTTCTCACATCGTTCGTTAGAACTACACGAGGTGAAGAGAAATGGGGGGGAAGGGTGGGGGTGGTTGGGTGGGGAGAAAACTTGCCTTTAGGAGTGCCCTGCAGGTAGCCTAGGCTAGAATACCCAGATCTACCGATAGAACATCAGCCGATAGAAGCTCCCGAAGGCAGAGTCCCCAGCCGCTTGGGGCGAGGCATGGCTGCCCATGTCCCCTTTCCATTAGGCAGTGTCTTTCGGGCGATGGAAGCTCCCCAAGGGCAGTCACCAGCCACTTCGATCGGCCGGTAGAAGCGGCTTCGGGGTGAGCGCACACGCACATTCCCCTCACCGCAAGGCCACTTCTATCGGCTGATGAAAGCTCCCTTGAAGGCAGAGTCCCCAGCCGCTTTGGGTCAAGGTGTGGCTGCCTGTGTCCCCTCGCCATTAGGTAGTGTCTTTTGGGCAATGGAAGCTCCCCAGTCACCAGTCACTTCGATCGGCTGGTAGAAGCGGCCTGGGGGCAAGCACCGCGAGGCCGCTTCTATCGGCCGATCGAAGTGGCTGGTGACCGCCCTTGGGGAGCTTCCATCACCCAAAAGACACTGCCTAATGGTGAGGGGACACGGGCAGCCATGCCTCACCCTGAAGCGGCTGGGGACTCTGCCTTTGGGGAGCTTTCGTCGACCAATAGAAACGGCCTCGTGGAGAGGTACGTGCGTATGGGCTGCTCTAGGTGGGGGAGGAAATTAAGTCACCCCCGAAAAGACAGCCTAGCCGTTTTTTCGGGGCTCAAAAAAAAAAAAGGCCCGGCCTTATTTTGTGAGAAACACGGTAGACATACCCAATTCCTGCAATGTTCTTCATATGTTTCAGCCTCCAGTCTTCTAATCATCTTAGTTGCTCTTCTCTGTACTCTTTCAACAACTTTTTTATATTGTGGCAACCAAAACTGAATTCAGTATTCAGTATTCAGTGTGGTCTTACCAAAGCATTATAAAGTGGTATTAAGACTTCACATGATTTAGAATCTAAGGATTATGTTCCATCATGGAAAATGTGAGACCCAAATTTAGATGACTGACAGCAATCTCTCCCCTACATACAAATACAAATACATGAAATATGAAAAAAGCAATAGAATGTATTTATATTCCTAAGAAACAAATTACAGGATAAACAATAACATACCAATAGTGGCAACATAGGAAGATGATCCTAAGTCTAAAGTAGATCTCATTCTCCTAAGATTTAGGTAAGTTAATAGGAGTCAAGATTTTGTTAAATAAGTAGGGATGGAAAAGGGCACATTCAGCCAAAAATAACAAAGAAGCAGCACACCTTAACCAAACAGCTAGGCAGATACATCAACACAACAGAAAATGGAGAACACTATTTCTAATGGCAATAACTCCACAACAGTTTCCTGAATCCGCCTATTGCTTCAACATTTTAGATGCGCTAGACTAGTGAGTTCAAAAAATTAGAAACCAAGATCAACTGCTTTTTGTTGAGACTATGGTCTCGGTATCCTAAACTTCCTTTGTTGGGTTTGATAACTAGGCACATATTAACCATATCTGTTGCCTTTTAATTCAAATAGATGATTAGCAAATGTTTTTGAGTCATCTTTAAAGAAGTTTAATAGGGATTTGATTTTGCTTAGGTTTGATTTATTCTTACTGCCAAAAAGGGCTTGGACACTGAAGGCTGAATTTGAAAATCCAAATGAGTCAGGATCAATGAAAGTGGACAAGACAATCCCTGATTGCTTTTGCATACAAGTACTGCATCGTAGATCTTCCAGCGAGTTGGAAAGCTGAGCCAAGCAAAGACAATTTTGCAGCATTTCTTCGGAAGCTGCAGATTGGCATTTTTCCAAAAGACAACTTGTCCTGAATTGGGCTCCTGGGATTTCCTAGTTCCCTTTTGTAACACTGTTGCATCTGAATGCCATTTCTTCCACCATCTTCCCTTGTTATTCTGTTCTTGTTTCCCCTTTTATTTTCCTTTCTGTGAATAGAAGTATAAGCAGGGAAGAACATTATGGTGGTGACAGAACATTGACTGGCTGACCTTTCTTTGTTCTATTATTGCCCAGTTAGGTGAAGTGATGGCTGGTTCCTGGAATGGACAAACAGCAGCACTTATTTCGTTATTTCTGATCACTGGGACTGGAACACGTCTTTCTTTTACAAAACAAGAGGTAGTTTGGATTAGTTAACCTAAATGTCAAGTGAAATGACTGTTTTTGAGCTGAATCAATTAAGACGAGGGTGCCAGAAACAAGCAAGCAAGGTTACTTACAGAAGTGAGCCTGTCTTCTTGGGGTAAAAAAAATTGCAAGCAGGATGGAGGCAATCCAAGACTTATTCTCACTTCGATCCCATGAACTGTGTTTGGCAGAAGCACTGTCCACAGCTCTCAGACTTGGATTGCTCAAAAAGGACCTTCTCTTGATCATCACAAAGCAATATAGACACAACATGTGTGATTCCCATTATCAGTTCTGTGCTGTGTTTGTCTGTCCTATGACACTGTTGAAGGATGTCATCCGACAAAGTCTTCCAAGGTTTCCTCCTTTGGCTCTGCTGCCATCTCCTTTCAGCATGTTACCAACTCATGGAGAGAGCCTCCATTGATCAGAGCAGGAATGAAGTGGGGCTGATTTCAGGACTCTAGCTGGTTTTACTAAGATTTTTTTTCCCCTTTCCTACATTCACTGGAGAATATCCCAGGTTAGACTAAAGTGAAATAAGAAACACCTGGAAAGGTGCGAGGCAGAAATAGCTTCAGACATGAGGTAAACAACATTTTTTTTTTTAGTATCTATCCAATAAACAGTATTGTGAGATGTAATTTAAAGAAATCTTTACTGGATCAGACACTGCCAGGTCAATAAGGATGGTCTAAGTATTGGAGTTCCTGGACATCTGGTGACAAATGTGCGTAAGACACAGGACTGTTGGCTGACGAACCAGGGTCAGCAGTTGCAGGAATATTGGAAGAAAAGTTGCTTGTAGGAGAAGAGCAGGCAGCGCCTAGGAGCAGGGTCAAGTGAGTAATCAGCCTAGAATCATTAATTTCCCACAAATGATCTAATGCCTTTTGAATTATTTGACTCTTATCTAGCAACAGTTTAGTGCTGACTATAGGTTGACTAGATTCTTGGGTATGGGCATGAACAATAAATCATCTTAACTAGAACTTATTGTGTGACCTTGATTCTTTGCACCTGATACCTGTTACAACTGTACAAAGGCTTGAAACAAGAATTTAATGGTTTTCTATTAGAAATAAAGTCCACCAAAAGAGGATATCTGAAAAGAATGCACCAGTTCTGGAAAGAATCAGAAATAACAGAACAGAGACTAGCAGATCAACCTCAATTGTATTCACAGAAGTAGAATTGGAAAAACTGCAATGGTCAATCCAGAGCAAAGAAATCAAAGCCTTGCCATAAGTAGCACAGTAGAGACAAACCAGGGGCAGTTGATAGTAGAGAAAGCAAGCATTGTTAGATTGAACCATTCTCATTCCCAAATGAGGCACATTCACCTTTACCTTCTCTTCAGAAGAACAATGTCCTAAAACAAAAACAAAAACACAGAAATTGAAATGAAAAATAACTGAACATTTAGAACAGCACAAAATCAGTAGAATAAGGTTGCCTGCACTGAAGCTAGCTATAAACAGCTAGCACAAGTACTAAAAAATGCTAGTGCTGTAATATTGAAGATAAGCACCAGCTCACTGTAAGAAACTAAACATTAATGTGCTCTCTACCTTCTTAGAAGCTAGAATGGAAGTCCATGTCAAAAAGACAAATTGGAGAGAAAATGGATTTGATGGAAATTCATGGAAAAAGTAGACACTGGGAAAGAAATGTTCAAGGGAAATGTTGACTAATGACCAGAAATGAAGAGACACAGCCACATCTTTCAATGCTCGACAGACTCACTGTGACAGGCTTGCAATCACAGATGATTTGTCACCAAAATAATTGATGGACATTCTAGATGTCACATATTTTGTAAGCTTTCTTGGATGGGGTGATATTAAGGAGAGGAAAAAAAATCTACCTTTTCACTTGAACAGCTAATGACAATTTTATCTTGCTTCCTTAAGAATGTATTTTGACTTCCCAGCAAGACATATCTTTTAAAATTCACAGGGCATCTTCATCCCACAGGTAGTGGAACATGTTGTTGTTGTTTGTTGTGTAGTCATGTCCAACCCATCGCGACCCCATGGACAATGTTACTCCAGGCCTTCCTGTCCTCTACCATCTTCTGGAGTCCATTTAAGCTCACCCCGACCAGCCACCTCATTCTCTGTCTTCCCCTTCTTCTTCTAATGCCCTCAATCTTTAACAGCATTAGACTCTTCTCCAGGGAGTCCTTCCTTCTCATTAGGTGGCCAAAGTATTTGAGTTTCATCTTCAGGATCTGGCCTTCTAAAGAGCAGTCAGGGTTGATCTCCCCTAGGACTGACCGGTTTGATCACCTTGCAGTCCAAGGGACTTGCAGGAGTCTTTTCCAGCACTATAGTTCAAAGCCCTCCATTCTTTGCTGCTCAGCCTTTCTTATGGTCCAACTTTCATATACATTGCAACTGGGAAAACCATAGCCTTGACTATATGCACTTTTGTTGGCAGGGTGATGTCTCTGCTTTTTAGTATGCTGTCTGGATTTGCCATAGCTTTCCTCCCCAGGAGCAAGCGTCTTTTAATTTCTTGGCTGCAGTTCCCATTTGCGGTGATTTTGGAGCCCTCACTTAATACATTCTATGGGGAAAAAAATCCCTCCCTCCCTAAGTAATCTAAATTGTTCCATTGCCATGTTGTTTCAAGAATTAGGATGGAAGCCCTTCCATTTGTAGAAAGAGAAATCTATGGGCTCAATCCACAAGACTATTTGGTATAACATTTTTAATAGAAGCCAGTTAGGGGCAAGTGACTGATAAATGTAAAAATGGTTGCTGCAGAATGAAGTTACTATAGTTACAAGTCTTTTCTTTACTCTGATGCCTAACTGGCAGTTTTCAAGGGCACTCCACCTAAGCTCAAGGAAATTTAGCACCAAGGTATCTCACAAGTAATCCCTTCCAAATAATAACTTCTATTGGCCAGCAAGTTAATATCAATCAACCAAGGTATAATCTAAGGGAATATATTCTACAGATTGGTATATAACTCTATCAACAAGTGACCAGATGGATAAACCATACAATAATAAATGTTGGGATTGCTTCAACAAAAAAGGAACATATATCATGATTATAATATATCATAATTATGTAAAAGAAACTTCAAAAATCTGGGAAAGAAATATACCCAAACATTCAGCAAATTTTGGAAATAATAGTCAAAACCACAACTATTTTAATTGGGTACATTTTCGAATAAAATGAAAGATATAATTTATTTTGACATTTTATGACCGCAACAAGAATCAATGTGTCACAAAAGAAAAAAATCATACCACAAATACAGGATTGACTGTTTTATTGCATACCACCAAGTTATTTGTCTCCTGAAATATTTCATTTTTCCCTCCAGCACTAAAACCTTTTTTAGAGAGATGGGTCTTTGTATAATGTGTCCCAAGTAGAATAATTTGAGCTGGTCATTTGTCCCTCAAATAAGAAGTCCAGTGTGATTTGTTCAATGATCCATTTGTTTTTTCAGCTGTCCACAATATTCTCAGGAGCTTTCTCCAACACCAAAGTTCAAAGGTATCCAAATTCTTCCTATCCTGCATTATCAAAGTCCAACTTTCACTTCCGTAGAATAGCACCAGAAGACCTGCCTAATTCTGATCTCTGTAGGTACAATAAACAATTGGGAGATTAAAATAGAAGAATATGCAACAGTGGGAGACTAACTGTATATAATGTATTCACAGCCTAAGTCTAACCAATAGAAACAGAAATGGTTCCTCTCATATATACTATATTCATACAACAAGGCAAGCTAAGACCCTTAGAGTCAGCATCTGAAAAGCAAGCATGTGATTTGCAGAATTTGTTCAGCTATGGATGACTATAATTAATCATGGTTTCAATTTATTGATATGTGTATGTCTGTAAACATACAGAGCGAAACAGTTAGCAGAGTCACTTTCCAGCCTAGCAGTGCTGGTCAGATTAACTTTGCCACACCAACCTTTATTTTGGTCTCCTGTTCAGCATTTGCTCCTCTTAAATGCAACCAATGCTGTTATCACTCCTGTAAGCTTCTGCTTCTACCTAGGATTGAACTCACAGCTTCCTGAAAGCTCTATCCCTAGGCCATCACACCACTCAATAAGGTCAATCGTGATATTTGGCAGGTAGTTACTTTCCCTCCAGAAAACAAACCAAATAGAAACTTAGAACAAACTCTCAAACTCAAATGCCTTACATTATCTTCATTTTTGGATTTTATCCATTGTACTTGGATTTAATTGTCTTGGCAATAAACATGGCAGTGGTATTATTCCAGAAGGTTTTGATTTCTGGCTTCTTTTTTTCTTTAAACTTGCCAACCAGCCTGGTAGTTTTCATCTCAGTACTAGATCAGCTTATCTTTTTAAAGATAAACGAAAGTCAGATAGCTGATACTACTTAGCAGGGCTATAAGGAAAGCTAACATTTCAATGATATATTGTTTATTCATTTATATCCTGATTTTCATACATTATAGCAGTCAAATTTATATTAAAAATTACATAAAATAAATCTTTTCACATTTTTTTAAAAAGAAAGCCAATAGTTTTGCAATTGCAATTCCTCTTCCTTTTAGGAATTGCCAGAGCAGATTTTTAGCTTGTTACTTTCTAAGCTCTGTTGTGAAGTTATTCAAGAATACTTCATCAACCCCATAATCTGTTCCACTGAACACATTTGTTCCTAAATATAAACATAAAAAACTGTTTTCTTAAACTGGGGTCATAATAACTTCTCCAAAGAAGAGAGTTCATTCAAAACATTAATTTGCTTCTTGGGGAAGCATATAAGCAGAGTGCTCTTTTAACTGAGTGAAATGCACAGCTGGTGGAGTACCAAATGTGTTGAAACCTTTTTTAAAAACCCTGATAACTTTTTATTTCTTGCTGTCATTTTGAAAGCTTTGATGCCTTATCTAAAACTAAGCTGTATTCTCAAGACAGCTTAAAGTGCCAGATAAACTCAACATATTAAGCAGCACATGTAACAGAGCTGTCTGTTCTTTACCCATTTTTTTTCTATCAAATATCTGTAAGCAGGTAAAGTCATTCAATGGGTAAAAAACAGTTTTCTAACCTGTGTTATGAAGAGAACTTCAGTTTCTGACATTATCAACCATGATCATGCTGGCTAGCGAAGTGTGAGAGTTGAAATCTATGTAGACTGTGGGTTACCAGGTGGATAGATAACTTGGAACATATCTGACTATATCTGACTTCAAGTCATGAATCTTTTACCTGTACTCTATAATGTGACACCTTATATTTCTCTCTATTGAAGGGCATCTTGTTCCTCTCAGCCCAATATTCCAACTGAGATGAATTGCAATCTTATTCTGACATTCTGAAAAATTTGATGAGCAGCCTATCAATCCCATTATCATGGTCATTAATAAAACTGTGATTAATGTAAGATCTGAAACAGGTGGATGTCAGCCTTACCAACTAGATCCGACAAGAAACATGATCAAATGAGCTAAATCTATGTAAGGTAAGGCTATGTTAACAGAATCTTGCAAGTCTGAAAGTACAATGTCCAGTGGTGGGATTCAAATTTTTTTTACTACCAGTTCTGTGGGCATGGCTTGGTGGGCGAGGCAGGGGGAGGATAGTGTAAAATCTCCAGTCAGAGATGGTATTTCCCAGTTCTTTGAACTATTCAAAATTCCCGCTACGGTTCTCCAGAACTGGTCAAAACCTGCTGAAACCCACCTCTGACAATGTCCCCAAGAAACTAGGCAGGACCCCTGATGAAGCTCTTGTTCTGCCTACTATTCAGCTGCAAGCTGTGGCTTCTCTTATTTGACCATCCCTAGGTACCATCCAGCATCAAAAATTTCAGCAAGTGGTTCTATGTCCGGTTACTGGGTGGTTGTGGCCATGGTGGGCATGGCTTAGTCAGCCACCTGCACCATGGGGGGGGTGTTGCCCTTCTCAGGCACTGGAGGCTTTCCTCAAGCTTCAGGAGGTGGAAAACGGCCTCTTCCCGGGCCCCGGAGGCCCTCCGGAACTTGGAAATTGGCCCATTTCTGGCCTTCTGGAGCCTCCAGGAGGCCCGTTTTTGGCCTTCCCCAAGCCTCAGCATGGGCCCTGTAGTTACCTGACATCCAAAATGGGCCGCATGGAGACTCCTAGGAGAAGTGGGGTGGGTGGGGCGGGGCCAGCCATGGGTGGAATTTATGGGTTCACCAAACTGGGCAGAACCTTAGATAGAGAATTGCCCAAACCACTGCAAGCCCCCAGCAGCCCACCCCTGGTAGCATCTCTTTCTCACATACCATTACAATCTCCCAAAGGAGTAGCACTTCTTTGCCGATCATCCTTGATCCGCACAAGAAGACACCTTCTTCTAGGAAATTTAAATTT
This sequence comes from Notechis scutatus, assembly GCF_049901735.1. NCBI lineage: Eukaryota > Metazoa > Chordata > Lepidosauria > Squamata > Elapidae > Notechis > Notechis scutatus. The sequence goes on along the minus strand of NC_142012.1, from coordinate 16,953,595 downwards.
GCTCAAGTATACTTGAGCTTGGTCTTCCAAGATGAGTACAGTAAACGCAATAAATCCTCCCAAGTAACTTATCTGTGTGAAGAAAAGACTATTCCGTTCTGCCTTTAGAAGGATTACTGAATAGAAAGAAAAACCCTTGATATTTAAACCTGATTCAGAATATTATGCAAATAAATAAAAGTGCATATCAACAGGGTACATTAAATGAATCATACAAACATTAAAACTAATAAAAAACATACATTGCAAATATAAACATTATTTCTCTGTCATCTTAAAAGAGAGCTGATCAGAGAGCTACTTTAGCTTTGTACAGTTAAACAGAATTTCTTATCAGCCTACGTATCACCACTTAGTCACTGTTAAGTCAAAAGGTTGTCAGTGCAACAAAGGTTCCTTTCCTAAAACAAAGGAAAATTACAGCAACAATGATCTGTATCCCCATTACCTCCATTGTTCAAGAGGCACAAAAGAGAATGCTGTTCATTTTTAGAAATATTTCTGTTTCTTGCCTCAAAGATGAAGCTATTTTTGCTTCTGTAATCTTAAGTAATTAAAACTGCAATATCTATCTATCTATATCTGTCTGTCTATCTATCTATCTATCTATCTATCTATCTATCTATCTATCTATCTATCTATTTATCTATCTACCGTGTTTCTCACATAATAAGGCCGGGCCTTATTTTTTGAGCCCCGAAAAACGGCTAGGCCGTCTTTTCGGGGTAACTTAATTTCCCCCTTTCATCCTCATCTAGAGCCCCCGCGGTCAGCCTCGCCACCAGCTGCTCCTAAGGGCGATCATGGCGAAGTGCAGAGAGCTCCCTACTCCCACCAAACACCTTTGCTGCAGACCCAAGACCTTTGGCACCTGCCTCTGTTGCTTTCCTTCTGCCCATTCCACTGCCGTTTGGAGTGCCGTTGGAGCTGCTGCCGCCCGTTTGGAGCTGCCTCTGCCGTTTGGAGCTGCCTCTGCCGTTTGGAGCCGCCGCCGCCGTTTGAAGCTGCCGCTTCTGCGTTTGGAGCACTACCGCTGTTTGAAGCACCACCGCCACTCCAAACACGGAGCGGCAGCTCCAAACGTGATGGCGGCACTCCAAACGGCGGCGACGGCTCCAAGCGGCAGAGGCAGCTCCAAACACGGAAGCGGAGCCACCGCCGCCATTTGGAGCTGCCGCCGCTGTTTGGAGTACCATTGAGCTGCCTCTGCCGTTTGGAGCTGCCTCTGCCGTTTGGAGCTGCTGCCGCCGTTTGGAGCCACCGCCGCCGTTTGAAGCTGCCGCTTCGGCGTTGGAGCACTATCGCTGTTTGGAGCACCACCGCCACTCCAAACACGGCGGCAGCTCCAACACGGAAGCAGCAGCTCCAAACGTGACGGCAGCACTCCAAGCGGCGCCGCGCTCCAAGCGGCAGAGGCAGCTCCAAACACGGAGCGGAGCCACCGCCGCCGTTTGGAGCTGCCGCCGTCGTTTGGAGCTGCCACTTCCGCGTTTGAGCTGCCGCCGTGTTTGGAGTGGCGGTGGTGCTCCAAACAGCGGTAGTGCTCCAAACGCGGAGCGGCAGCTCCAAACGGCAGAGGCAGCTCAAACGGCAGAGGCAGCTCAATGGTACTCCAAACAGCGGCGGCAGCTCCAAATGGCGGCGGTGGCTCGCTTCCGTGTTTGGAGCTGCCTCTGCCATTTGGAGCCGCCGGCGCCATTTGGAGTGCCGCCGTCACGTTTGGAGCTGCTGCTTCCGTGTTTGGAGCTGCCGCCGTGTTTGGAGTGGCGGTGGTGCTCCAAACAGCGGTAGTGCTCCAAACGCCGAGCGGCAGCTTCAAACGGGCGGCGGCGCTCCAAACGGCGGCAGCAGCTCCAAACGGCAGAGGCAGCTCCAAGCGGCGGCGGCGGCTCCAAATGGCGGCGGCTCCAAACGGCAGAGGCAGCTCCAAATGGCGGCGGCGGCTCCAAGCGGCAGAGGCAGCTCCAAACGGCGGCAGCAGCTCCAAGGGCACTCCAATGGCGGTGGTAGCTCAACGGCACTCCAAATGGCAAGTCCCCCCACCCTTCCCCTATTTTGCATGTTTTAAACTAGGCCTAAATTTGGGGGAGGGGCTTAATTTGATTTTATGCCTAGAAAACATGCTGGGTCTTCCTATTGGTGGAGGCCGTATTGTTGGAGAAACACGGTATCTATCTACAGTATATGTTGTGGTTAGCTGGCAGCAGGTGCGGACAGCTGAGGAGAGTGAGGACTCAGATGTGGGGCCAGGACCATTAGGGAGTGGACTGCTGCCTTCAGATATTGTGGGGGCTGGCAGCAGCGATGAGGAGGTTCGCGAGGAGCCTGTGCCAAGTGCGCGTGAGCACAGGATTGCTCACAGGAAAGATCAGCTGCAACAGCACGGGCAACTTGGGAGTAAGGCTGCAAGGTAATGGCCGCTCCTTCAAGAAGATAAAAGCAAACTGTTAAGCAAACATTCTTTGTAGGAAGCAAAGATGTTTTGAAACTCAGCCTCGTGAACATTACAGTTGGTATTTGAAGACTCTTGTGTTGTAAACTATTTCTTAGCTGTTGTTTTTTTGGCAGCCTTCCAAAAACTTGGCAAGGCTCTTTCTTGTCGGAGCTAATTAATTGGAAGCAGCCTATTATCTGTGAAGAAACAGGATTCGTAAATGAAACATTAAAAAGTTGTGCTGCTGCCTTTGTCTTGTGTTTGCTCTCTTGGAACCAGGTTTGGGTCAGAACAATCTCTTTGTCTCTGTCTCTGTCTCTGTCTCTGTCTCTGTCTCTGTCTCTGTCTCTGTCTGTCTATCTATCTATCTATCTATCTATCTATCTATCTATCTATCTATCTATCTATCTGGAATATAAGTCACCTAACATGTATTTGGGATAGAAATATATAAACCAGGATAAATATTTTAAAACGGTATCTTTAAGAAAATGCAAAACTGTAATTAGGTGTGGTTTCTCAAATGGCCATAAGATGAAGCCAGAAACCTGGTTTGTCTTAGTCTGAGTCTCAGAAGAGAGTGTGAGTGTATCTCTGTTTCCTTCTGTTGGAAAAAGTTGCTGTTCCTCCATTTCTTCTAATTGACTGATATTTACTGGATTTGATGTAAGTTTGTTACTGAACTGTTTTTGACACTGGACTTTGTTATTGAATTATCCCTGGATTGAAAAAACTGACTGATTTACCTGTGAATGACTTTGATTGCTTGTTTGGACTTTGCTTAACATTTCTGGAAGTAAAAACCTACCTTTACTGTACAGTGTATCTGTGTGCTGTATGTGTATTATTCAAACACTACTCTCAAATACATCTCCCTGTATGCGCTCATTCTCCTAACGGGGAATTACCTCAACACTATCTATCTATCTTGTTCTCATTACACCACTTTAGTGACTCATGGCCAAAAAAAGAACAGGTAGTCTTCGACTTATGACCACATTTGAGCCCAACATTTATGTTACCAAGTGAGAAATTTGTTAAGTAAGGGAGCTCTCAGACACTGTGGTCAGCACTTCTGATGAAGCAATAAACAACACACAAGTCCAAGCAAGCTGGCAAGAGTTTTTATTCCATTGCAGGTGTTACGACAACAAGCAGTAACGAGAATACCTGATTAAAGTCAGTTCTGAGCTTCTGCCGACTCAGAGCCCCATTTATCTAGTTCTATAATTGCTCTGCTTCCAATATCCAGGCCCATCCCCTGTAAGCCAGCATCTGGTTTGTCCTGCATCCCACACCCACATGCATACCACCACTCATGCACCCCAAACACCTCATCCAATCTCCTCCACCCTCCACCAGTGTTGTGGCTATCTATCCTATCAGTCCACAGTCATTCACGATCTTCATTTCATAGCCCGGAGCCTCGGTTCCTCTTCAGTCAGCTGGGTGTCGCATTGCAGTCACTCAGGCATCGCCCTGCTGACGTAACACAGCTGCGCCTGCTACCACCAACACACAGTTACACAGAGAGTCCAAGTCAGCTGGCGAGTGGCCTGGTAAGTTCCAGTGGTGTCATGCATGGCCCGAGCCGAGCGCAAAAGGAGCTTTGCCCCATTTTACGACTTTTCTTGCCACAGTTGTTAAGTGAATCACTGCAGTTGTTAAGTTAGTAAACTGGTTGTGAAGTGAGTCTGGCTCCCCCAATGACTTTGCTTGTCAGAAGGGGATCACATGACCGCAGAGCACTGCAACTGTCATAAATGTGAGTCAGTTGCCAAGCATCCAACCACATGACCATGGAGATGCTGCAGTGGTCATAAGCGTGAAAAATGAGCATAAGTCACTTTTTTTCAGCCATTGTAATTATTGTAAATTGAGGACTCCCTGTATTCCCTGAAATTGGGGGTTATGGTGGGTGAAAATATCTTGCTTCTCTCTCACTCCCAGTCACACCAACTAAAACTGGATCCAGGTGAAGTTTGCAGCATCGAGGTCAATTTTCCCACTGATCCCCAGCTGTTTTCCTGGTCAGGAAATTCTATCTATAATTGATTCATGCAGATAAGATTTTATCTATAAGGCTATCTTTAAAAGCCATTGAAAAAATTGTCCAAAATGCAGCAAGTTACTTGTTGTTCAATGCTTGTCTCTATGAATATAATACCACTAATCTTGTGGGCCCTCTATTGATTATTACTGGGGTTCCAGGTACAACTCAAAGCTACAATTAATTAATGAAGTAATTTATATTGGTTTGGTTCCTAGATACCCGCTGTATCACATATTCCAACCAGGTATTTGAGGAGGAATTTCCTGTGGAAGTACGTTGCTCCAAATTTCTGAGGTGTAGTGGGTTGTGGGCAGAAAATGCTGCTTTCTCTTATTCTGTCAATTCTCTGTAACAAACTCTCTAATGGAACTAGATTGGCCCATTCAATTACAGTCTTCTAGAAATTTAACTAGTTTGAAGTAGTAGTCAAGCTTCAAACCAGTGGTGAGATTCAAATTGTTTTACTACCGGTTCTGTGGGTGTGGCTTGGTAGGCGTGGCAGGGGAAGGATACTGTAAAATCTCCAGTCAGAGGTGGTGTTTGCTGGTTCTCCGAACGACTCAAAATTTCCGCTACCGGTTCTCCAGAACTGGTCAGAACCTGCTGAATACCGTCTCTGCTTAAAACTAGAAATTGATAAACCACGACTTCCAGTCCTGCCTTAGGTACAAAGTTAGCAGGGTGCCCTTGGTCCATTGTCTTTCTTTCAGCCTTGGCAAAGAGGAAATGGCAAACCATTTCTGATATCCTGTCAAGAAAACTACAGGGATTGACCAATGCAGTTGCCAGGAGTCCAAATCTGACTTGAAGACATTTTCAAAAGTCCAAACTTATGAAGATAAAAATGATAGTTTGTTATCAATCGTTTTGTTTTTATTTCCTGAGCATTGCAACTGATTTTTCTATTCTTTCGCTTTACTATTCTATTTCGTATAAAGGGAAATGTTGCATAAATGTTTTGTATTAGGTTTGGGGGCTATTTGAAATTTGGGACTATTATTTTACTCTGAATCTAGATTTAATGGCATATAATTGATCATCATCCTTGTGCCCACTCATATGTTTAAGGAGGTGTAAGAAATGTCTTCAAGAAGATTCTTCTTAGGTAAGGCTTCACATGTTTGTGTGTGTGTGTGTGTGCATATACTACATATCCTTGTCTTCTATTGGCAATGTATATTAATAGATGCTGATAGAAGTCCAGTAGCACTGTTGCTGTTACCTAGTTTGGTAATGAAACATCTGCAAGAAAACCACCAGAGAACAACAAAGACCCTACAGTTTAATAGATTAGTTATATCTTCATTTAAAAATCACTTCTTAAAAGCTTGGCAGGGAAATGTTTCCACCTGAATTTAGTTCACTGGAGGAACTAGGTGCGTTGTTGATCTGTGGATTAATCAACAAAAAAGATCCTCCCCAGTCCTGTTTTTTTCCTTTTTTTTCCCCTGTATCTTGAAGTAAGTAAAAAGTGTGACATGATGTCTTATTCCAAACAAACTTTCTTCATTGTTCTGCTACATATTGAAAAATGTGTCAGTCCATCAATCTATGCACACACTTTACACGGGGCATTTATCTTGTAAAACATGAGGGAAAACATTGGACAATTATCCTGCAATCAACTTCTACATAAATATGGACAAATACTGTATGTTAATTTTCATTTTCTCACAGCTTCAGTGAAAAGCAAACATTCTTTCCATCTCATTAATGAAAAAAAAATGTGTGAGTGTAGATAAGTGTTGATCAAAAGAAAGCAAAACAAAGTTCTTACCAATCTACACTAGCCAGATTCAAGAGAAAGACTTATTCTAGCATTGGAAAAACTTATATTACCTAACATGTTTAGCTGTTTAACATCAACCTCTCAATAAAGAAAAGGGTCATCAGCTATATCATGTACTTACTGTCCAGATTTCAAAAGATTCAAAGCTAGAATTTTAAGAGTTTAAAAATGTTTAAATTAAGAGTTCAGTTTTAATGTTAAAGTTTCAAATTGTTTCAAATTTATTTGTAGCATTTGCTGAATACTTAGTTCAATTAAATTCTCGAAACTCACAAATAATGCATAGATTATTTTCACAGCTTGAATCAAATTGAAGTTAACACTGATCTCTCAAACTAAAGTACTGGAAAAAGATGTTGAGTTCCATTCCCTGAGAATTATGAAGGATGTAGTTTAGTTGGTCTATTAAGCACATTACATTGAAGAAGTTGTGCAAAACAAGGCCTAATTTTATTTCAGCAGTAACAATGTCCATGTCTTCAACTGTAACCTAAGTCATTATCAGATTTCCAGCTTAATTCTCAAGATTCTAGAAATGAGAAGCTCCTTTCTACAAGGCTAAGTTTTAGCTCTGAAGTTCCTACATGTGAAATGGGGACACAGTCCATTGCTGGGCTCCCATCAGAACTAAGAATCACCACATAGACCAGTGATGGTGAACCTTTTTGTTGTGGTGAGCCAAAAGTATGCACGTGTGCCAGCATCCACAATGCAATGCGTCCTGCCCTCTCTGTGCATGCACGCACAACATCTCCCTGCCCCCTTACCTGAACTGCGCATGTGCATGCCTCCCAGCTGATTTTCAGCTCATTTGAGGCCATTTTCATCCTCCCGGAGGCTCAAGGGAAGCCTCTGTAGCCTTGGGAGGCCGAAAAAATGGGCCTTCCGGAAATACCAAAATTTTCGGCCTCCAGAGGGCCTCTGAAATCCAGGTGAGGCCATTTTTGCCCTCCCAGAGGTTCAAGGAAAGCCTCTGCAGCCACAGGAGGCTGAAAAATGGGCCCATTTTGGCACTTCTGGTATTTCTGGAAGGCCCATTTTTCAGCCTCCCGAGGCTGCAGAAGCTTCCCTCAAGCCTCTGGGAGGACAAAAAAGCCTCAAATGGGCTGAAAATCAGCTGAGAGGCCTGCACATGCGCAGTGCAGGTAAGTTTGGCTGGGGCTCACATGCCCACACAAATTGCTCTATGTGCCATCTGTGCCACCTCGCCATCATGGTCATAGATTAAATATTCTGTTTGGAGGCAGAAGAGTTTGAGGTTTTGTGTGACGCTATGTTTCCCTTAGTCTGAATAACTTTGCTTTCTGTTAGTTACTGAGGAAATAAATATAGCAATAAAACACTCATTTATAACCTTCTGTTAGCTCTTATGTTAGGAGGTAATTAGCACACTGGAACATTACTGTGTAACACAGAAGTTTTAGTGTAAACACTACTATTTCCATAATTGAGGGTTAATTTAAACATATGTTTTTGTTCCAGTAGGATAAGGAATTTTATGCTGTGGCTTATCTATGAAAGACAAGGGTACCCAGAACACAATACAAAAACACAGCTTGCCTCTGATTCTCTGAGTTGAAGGTGAACAAGCAAGAAACTTTTCATTGCACCTGTTTGTTTGTTTTTTTTTTTTTTTGCTGAAAGTCCTACAAGGTTGGTTTATCTTTATCTGGTATAAGCTTGCCTACTCAAATGAAACATGGTGAGCTTGGCATCAAGATGTTGGTTGGAAAAACTGAGTTCCATATGATCTACTTTGTAACCTAAGCTATGGCCTTCAAACTCATGTCTTTCATAAGTCCCATGAGATGTTTGAGTTAACCTTCTAAAGGTAGAACCATTCCAGCAGTGTGTAGCAGCAGCCAAAAAAGCTAATGCAATACTAAGTTGCATTAACAGAGGGATAGAATTGAAATCAAGTGAGGTACTAATACCACTCTATAAAGGCTTAGTAAGACCACACTTAGAGTGCTGCATCCAGCTTTGTTCACCACATTATAAAAAAGATGTTGAGACTCTAGAAAGAGTGCAGAGAAGAGCAACCAAGATGATTAGGGAACTGAAGGCTAAAACATATGAAGAACGGTTAGAGGAACTGGGCATGGCTAGTCTAGTGAAGAGAAGGACCAGGGGAGACATGATAGCAGTGTTCCAATATTTGAGGGGCTACCACAGAGACGAGGGGGGTCAAGCTATTTTCTAAAGCACCTGAAAGCCAGACAAGTAATAATTGATGAAAACTGAACAAAGAGAGATTCAACCTGGAAATAAGGAGAAACTTTCTGACAGTGAGAACAATCGACCAATGGAACAGCTTGGCCTCGGAAGTTGTGGAAGCGTCATCACTTGAGACTTTCAAGAAGAGATTGGACTCCCTTCTGTCAGAAATAGTGTAGGGTCTCCCGCTTGGGCAGCAGGGGTTGGACTAGATGACCTACAAGGTCCCTTCCAACTCTGATTATCTGTTTATCTGTTTATTTATAAGAAAAGTTTAGAATGAAAATATTGATGCATTGCATAATGATTATGGATTTTTCCTAATCCAGTAAGACCTTTGTCTTCAAATTGCACAGTCTCTATTATCAGTTACCAAAAAGCAACAGACAATGAAGGACTTTTTGTTTGAATAATTTGGTTAATTTAGATAATGCCTGCTTAATTTTATATTTGAAAAGAAAGGTTAACTGTAGCCATGAAATAAAGAGACATCTTTAGGAGAAAGACTATGACAAATTTGGATGGATATTATGGTTAAGTTACAGTGACAACAAACCTATGGGCGTGAAAATTGGAGCCTCAGAAGGGCTGAATTAATAAAAACAATGCTTTTAAATTGTGGAGATAGGATAAAGCTCAGAATATTTCAGACCAGAAGAACAAATCATTTAATTGAAGATTTTATATTCATTCATTCATTCAGTTTCCATTATTTACCAATGAATAATTTAAACATTTTAGGCAAGCAAAATAAATAAGTAATTAGCCTATAATTTCCTGGTGTTTCCCCTTTGGTAGGTCTTTTTCAATTATATTAGTTTTGCCAGTTTTTAACAAGTTAGTGATATTTTATCCACCTATTGAGTCCTTCCCCAGGACCTAGGATAGGCAAATGTTAGATCAAGGGTCTTGGTAAACTTGGCAAGTTTAAGACTTGTGGACTTCAACTCCCAGAATTCCTGAGCTAACATGATCAGAGGAGGAATTCTGGGAGTTGAAGTCCACAAGTCTTAAAGCTATCAAGTTTGAAGATCCTTGTGTTAGATAGTGCTAAAGATATCATTGCAGGATGTAAGCTGTTCCAAGTAAAGCTACCTTTTGCAATTGACTGATGGTAATTTTGTCAATGCTATGGTGTTCAGAGGGTGCTCAGAAGTTTTGGAACTGCACCCAAGGCGACTATTACTATTGGTATTATCTTACCATAGCTCACTAGGCAGTCCACTGTTTGCAGAGGTATTATTGAGGTCCGGGGGTGTGATGGCTCAGGTGTTAAAAATGGGATGAGCTCCTGTAACTTGTGCCAGCCCACCTTTGCAATTCAAAAGCATGCAAATGGAAACAGGTAAATGGGTACCACTTTGGTAGGAAGGTAACAGTGTTCCATGTGCCTCAACCTCAGAATGGTCATGCTGGCCACATGACCATAAAAATGTCTTTGGGCAATGCTGGCTTCCTTGGCTAAGAAATGGAGATGAGCAATGCCCCCTAGAACCTGTTATGGTTCATTGTATAGTTAGATGTTTAGCAGGATTTGGCATTTATCAAGACATTCCAAAGAACCTGGGACAGACAGATGTTGTTTTATGGTATTAAAGATATCATCAAAGAATGTAAGATATTATACTACTACTATTGGGTTTCATATAAAATATTATTTCAATGTATAAGGGGAATTTTCAGTATGCCTACTGTGTAATGAAAAGAGAAGTACTATATTAGCAAATAACCAGCTGATTATTTTTTTTCAGAAGGAAGAACTATATACAAATAAACCAACAAATGTGTAATCTTACTCTACTGGGATCAAAGAGTTCAGAGATTTAACAAAATACCCTCTAGCCTAGCTCCTGATATTAGAAATATCTTGTTTCTTTTTCCTTTCCATTAAAATTCATAGGTATATTTCAACATTATGTACTTCAGCTTAAAAAATTCTAACTGTTATGTTTGAAGAATAAGGAGACCAGACATCTGACCAGTGACTTCAACTCTTTAATAATAACAGGAATAGGAATAGAACAGAGCAAACTCTATGGGCAGCAGTAACCCTTTTATAGGGTTGGCTGCTACCCTATTAACCAATAACCTTTGGGATAAGTTCAAATAATAACCAATAAGGAGTGGCCTCATCCTGACCAATCCCTGTTCGTTGTTTGAGGACCAATCAGGTGTGCAGGCCTTCAAACCCTACTTTGCATTTTATGCTAGTTACTTTATTGATTCATAACACCACTCCCCCTTGGGCTCCGTTTGAGGGGAGCTGTAACAAAATCCTCAAGGTAGACAGGCTGTTTGGTCTGTCTAGATGATTTCCGTGGCTCCACCGGGTTTTGCCCAAAGTCCGGTTCCGGTGGAGCGTTTGGATAGTCTCTATTTTGTTCCTTTCGCTGCACGGTGCTTCCGGTTGTTTCTACTAACTAATGGTTCTTGAGGGTTTTGCAGTTCGGATTCCCCAAGTTCAAGTCCCCTGGAGAAATCAACTCCCTCCCGTTTCATTTGCGGTCCTTCCCTGGGCCGAAAGGTATCCGTTGGCCTGCAATCCGTCATATCGAAGTCAATTTCCTCGATATTTCCTCCCCCTCAGTTTGGGAACCCGGGGATCCATGGCCGCTGGGTGGTAATCTCGAATGGAGTTGGTCTATGTGGCGTTTCCACACCCTCCCATCTTCTGTTAGTAGGCGGTAAGATCTGGGCCCTGTGAGGTGGGTGACGGTTGCGGGTATCCACAAAGGGTCGCCGGAAAAGTTTTTTGCAAAGATTAAATCGCTACTACCTTAAATTCCCGGCATTTGCTGCTGGAGCCGAAAGGCTTTTCGGGTGCGTATGCGGGTGGAGCAGGTCAAGGTGCGATCGTGGTTTCCGCCCCATGAGAAGTTCGGCAGGCGTTTTGTTGGTGACGCTGTGGGGCGTAATATGCTGCAACAATAAAATTGATTGATTTTTCATCGATGTCGCGAATTCTATTTTGTGGAGGGTTTTTTTACAAACTGTACCATGCGTTCTGCACGTCCGTTTGCCGCAGGGTACGCCGGCGAGGTCAGCGCATGGCGGATGCCCCGATCAGCAAGATACTGTTCAAAGTGTAATGCAGTGAACTGTGGGCCGTTGTCCGAGACCAAAATGTCCGGGAACCCATGTGTGGCAAATAGTCTATTTAATCTGCTGATAACTGAGTCCGTTGTAGTTGTATTCATCCGATGGATCTCGAGCCAATTCAGTAGCGTCGACTGTAATAAGGAAGGTGTGTCCCCTTGTAGGCCCCGCAAAGTCAATGTGAATATGGGACCACGGTCCCCTTGGGGTTTCCCATTCGGTTAGGCTTGCTTTAGGTGGGGCATTACTGACATCTTGGCAACGTTGACAAGTAGCGACCCAGGCCTCGATTTTCTTGTCGATTCCCGGCCACCAGGCATAGCTTCGTGCGAGTGCTTTCATCCGCACTATGCCCGGATGTCTGTCGTGTAATACCGCTAACACAGTTCGTTGCAGTTTGTTCGGAATTATAACTCTATCTCCCCACAAGATGCAGCCCTTTTGGGAAAATAGTTCAGTTTGGCGGGCTTTAAAGGGCGCCCATTCTGGTGATAGTTGTTCTGTTGGCCACCCACGCTCAACCCAGCGTAGGATGTGTTGCAGGACCGGATCTCGTTTTGTTTCGAGGGCAATGTCCCTCGCAGTCAATGGCGGTGCGTGCAGGGCCTCAATTTGTAGCGTTGTAATGGTCGGTGCTGGATCTTCAACCGATTCTGGGAGTGGTGCTCTGCTCAATGCATCAGCGTGGAGAATTGCTTTTCCTGGGCGGTGTTGCAAGGTGTAGTTGTATGCCGCCAAGAATTCAGACCAACGAGTCATTCTGGGGGACAATATATACGGGGTTGGTTTATTTCCCGTGATAATCCCCAATAGTGGTTTATGATCAGTAATTATTGTAAATGCACGCCCATACACATATTCATGGAATCTTTTTACTGCAGCCACAATAGCTAAAGCTTCTTTATCCAGCTGACTATAATTCCTTTCAGCTTTAGCTAGAGTTTGTGAGAAAAATGCGACGGGAGCTTCTGCTCCGTTTGGAAATACGTGGGCCAGGATTGCTCCAACGCCAAACGGTGAGGCGTCGCAAGTAATAGTCAATGGCAGAGTTTCGTTGTACTGCATGAGTACAGAATCAGAAGTTAGCAGTTTTTTAACTTGCTGGAAGGCGTTTTGTTCCCGTTGCCCCCAAACCCACGTTGCTTTTTTGTCTAAAAGTCTATGCAGTGGTTCAGCTACCGTTGCTTTATTTGGTAGAAATACGTTATAGAAATTGATAAGTCCAAGGAATGCCTGAAGATCTGCCTTGTTCCTTGGAGTGGGGGCCCTCTTAATTGCCTTCAATTTGTCCTCAGTGGGATGGATCCCTTGGCTGTCCAGGAGGTATCCCAGAAACTCTACCCTTTCCATGCATAAGTGGCATTTATTTCTTTTGACTTTGAGGCCGGCGTCTTGGAACCTTTGTAAGACCATTCGGAGTCGTTTTTCTAGAATGTCTCTGTTAGGGGCGGCGATGAGTACATCGTCGAAATACGGTACGACCCCTCTTATTCCTTGCAACAGTCTCTCCATTAAGCTCTGAAAGATCCCGGGAGCGACGCTCACCCCGAACTGGAGTCGGTTGCATTTAAACGCACCCCTATGGGTGACGATAGTTTGCGCTTCGGCGGTGGCAGGGTCTACAGGCAATTGCTGATATGCCTGCGCTAGATCTAATTTAGCGAAAAATTTTCCGCCCCCCAAGGAATGGAGCAGGTGCTGCACTACTGGCACTGGATATGCACTTTGCTGAAGTGCGTGGTTAAGGGTGGCCCGGTAGTCTCCGCAAATTCTCAGTGACCCATCAGGCTTGATAGGCGTAACTATTGGAGTTTCCCACCGGGCGTGGTCGGTGGGTTCCAGCACGCCCTGTGCTATTAGTTTATCGAGTTGTTCGTCGATTTTAGGTTTCAGGGCGAACGGAACCCGACGCGGCTTAAGGCGGATGGGTGCTACCTCAGGGTTCAAATTAAATGATATCGGGGTCCCCTTGTACTTGCCTAGTCCGCTCGCGAAGACGTCTCGGAATTCTTGCACGAGGGCCTCCTCCCAATCGTTGCTCTCGGCCCGGTGAACTCCGGCTACGGTGATCCCGAGCGGCTCGAACCATTGTAGGCCTAAAAGGCTAGGCCGGTCACGGTCAACAACAGTCAGTGGCAGTGCGACGGTGCGGTCCTTGAAAGAGACCTGGAATTGGCAGGACCCGACGACGGGAATTCGATTACCCTGGTAATCTTTGAGTATAACCCTTTGAGGGTTGAGGTCTTGGCGGCGAATTGTTGGAATAAGCTGCTGGAGCGTCTTCCAAGATACCATCGAGAGGAATGATCCTGAGTCTACCTCCATCACACAAGGTTTGTTTTCGATCGCGACCTTCACCCGGATTTTTCCGGCGTCTAAGGATGTAGCGTGGCCTATTGTGATTGTTTAGTGGGTTTCTTCCCGTCTGGTTTCTTCGCGCCTGGGGTTAGTGGTGGACGGGTTGTTTCTGTAGGAGTGGTTTCCCCATTGGTGGTTCAGTTTGTCTCGGTGTGTACCGAGGAATCCTAAAGACTGGCATTCGGCCTGTCGGGGTTTGGAGTTGGAGGCTTTTTTTGCTTCTGCAAACCTTTGCGATGTGACCTCTTTTTCCGCAAACGCGGCAGAGTGCGTCGAGGAATTTGCAGCTGGATCGTGGGTGACTCGCTCCACATCCTGCGCAAGGTCAATTTGAGCGTTGTGTGAACTGGTCTCGTTCAGTTCGGAGTCGGTTGACCTCTTCCTCGTCACTTTCTGATGGGGATTCTAGGTCTTCGTGGTGAGTCGATACCGGGTGTCTCTCTGGGCGAGGCGAGGTATCATCGGCGAGTTGGCGTAGCGGTGCGCTGGTACGGCGCATTCGTGCTGCCGACTTCTTAGTTGCTTCCGCTGCCGAGGCTTCTTTAAGGGCATCGGTAAGGCTGATGTCCCCTTAGCCATGATTTTGCTCTGGATTGTGCAATCCTCTAAACCCAGAACTAGGCGGTCCCGGAGGGTTTCTTCTAAGTTGGAGAATTCGCAGAGGCCTCCAAGGCTTCGAAGGTCTGCAACGTAGTTGGCAAGGCTTTCGCCCTTCCGCTGGCCTCTCTGGTAAAATTCGTGCCTTCTGACTAATGTTGGCATGGTGGGCGCATAGTGGGCCCGTAGCAAAGGCTCGAGGACATCCCAGTCCATTGCTTTTACTTCGGCTGGCTTGGCAAGTGACTTCGCCATTTTAAACACAGTAGGCCCGCAGTGGGTTAGAAAAACAGCTCTTTTTTTGCTGGCCGTTGCATCTTTCAAGTTGTTGGTCTCCAAAAACATTTGGAACCTATCCATGTATGACTCCCAGTCTTCGGTTTCTGGGTTGAATGGAGCGGGTGGTATGGCACCGCTGGCCATGTTGCCGTTGATGGTGCGTGTTTGACCACGTGCTCTGTAGGTTGCTCTGTAGATTAGTCAGCTCTTCGGTCTCCGAATCCCACCTTCGTTGCCAGTGTTAAGTTTGGAGAATAAGGAGACCAGACATCTGACCAGTGACTTCAACTCTTTAATAATAACAGGAATAGGAATAGAACAGAGCAAACTCTATGGGCAGCAGTAACCCTTTTATAGGGTTGGCTGCTACCCTATTAACCAATAACCTTTGGGATAAGTTCAAATAATAACCAATAAGGAGTGGCCTCATCCTGACCAATCCCTGTTCGTTGTTTGAGGACCAATCAGGTGTGCAGGCCTTCAAACCCTACTTTGCATTTTATGCTAGTTACTTTATTGATTCATAACACTAACTATCATTTTGGCTTAGAAATTCTGGGAGCTGAAGTCCACAAATTTGGATATTACCAGATAGAAAGAGTAGCTTCATCATCTGACCCCAGATATTTATTTATTTGATGGATATATAGTGCTGTCAGCTCAAGCAAAGTAATTGAGTTCCATACAACAGCAACAACAAACAATAGACCCCCCAATAAACATATACTATTAAAAACCTGTAAAATAACAACTGAACATGATAATTAAACTACCAAAAGGGTTAGGGTCTCAAGTAGACCCAAATGCCTGAGGAAAGGGGGATTACTTCTTCCTCTTTTGTTTGAACTTTATGTGAATTCTCCAGTTTGGATTTGACATGTTATGTCAAGTCTGCTGCATATGTAGGATGAAAAGTATAAAATTTTCATTTCTGCACTGGGCTATAAAAGAAGAGATGCAGCTTTCTCCAGTTTGAAGAGACCAGTTATTTGTGCTCCCTAATTAGATTATAAGAGTTCAAGTCTTTAGAACCAAGGTTCCTTTCTAAACTGACCTTCTAGTAGCTAATAGGCACATCTATCTTTTCTATTGTAAAACAAGATTTACAGGACAGTTGAAGAAGCACAAATGAGTGTTCTTTTAAAATTATGTTTAACTTCATGCTTTATAATAGGACAGGTGAAGCTATTCAATGAAAGAGTGGATGTTCCAAATCTCCTCCCACAGAGCTTCACTGAGTCTACACATTCTAATCCACCTCTTAATCTGGTGTAGTTCCTAGATCAGTGGTGTCAAACTCAATTTCATTGAGGGCCGCATCAGGGTTCTGTTTGACCTTGGGGGCCCAGGGTGGGTGTGGCTAGCTCAATGTCACTCATGTGCCTGTGGTAGCCCGAGTACTCTGCATGTGAAAACAGGTTCCCGAGCTCTGTTTTCAGCTACAATGGCCTCCTACAACCCTCTGCCACTGAAAACAGAGCTCAGGAGGCCTTCCAAGCTCCATTTTCACTGGCAGAGCTACCATGGGCCGATCCTTTGCTGTTTCCAGGGGGGCCACACAGGCCAGATCTACACACCCCATGGGCCAGATCCAGCCCCCAGGCCTTGAGTTTGACAGCCCTGTCCTAGATAGTTACTGCAGCTGTCAGTAGACTAATTAAAGAGGGGGCATAATAGATAAGGCACTCCTTGGAAAATAACCTTTGTAAAAGGAGTACATGCTGATTCCATGAATAAAAGCTAGAAACAAAAAGCATAAGACTTTATCTAAAGCAATGCCCTAGTGTTAAAGTGATTAATTGTTTCAGCCTTTCCTTCCCACTTTGAAAGATAAATAAATCTCACAAGGGATAAACAAACTAAAGCTTTAGTTAAAAAAAAAAACCTAAAACAAACAATGTGACAAAGAAGACCTAACTTATCCAAATATATGCAGTGCTCTTGGCAAGCCACCAGAGGGTGGTGGCCTGCTATAATTAGTTATCTGAAGAGACACCTGGCCCTGAAGTGATATATTAGCTCCCAAGAAATTAAAAAGAAAGGAGTAACATTTGAATACTCTCTGAAATTACACAGAATAACCTACTTTCACAGAGAAACAGTAATAAAGCTTTTTACTCTCACTGAAAAAAAAGTTAACCCAATAACCGAACAGTTACCTATTTCTTGGGGTAATCTGAATTGCAAAACAAAGTATTTGGCTTTTTTTTTTTTTTGCCTCCCTTGGCTTTTAAAAATAATTTTAGCAATTTATCAGTACTGTAATGCAGATGGTATACTCCTTTTGGTCCCCCCTTGTTTCCCCAGCTCAAGCACAGAAATTGCTTGCTCTGTGACCCTGGAGTTCTGACTTCCCACATTAAAAATAACAAAGCTACCCATCTATCTACAAGAAGAAGGGTTCAGGGATTCTTCTGAGCTTATATATTAAAGTCCATGCCTGAGAAAAAGCATGTATTTGAACTTGAATTCTCTCTGTCAGTTAGACTGGCAGAGACTCTAATAGTACTGTCAAAGTTGGCTGACTACAATACTCGTGAATCTTGCTGCTATTAATATCAGAGCAATTTTGAGACTGAGCTTCTAAAAGTAGTCCTCCAGCTATTATTGCAAAGGTAGGTAGGCTTGAAAAGAGCCATGATAATGCAGTGGATAGAGTGCTGTACTGCAGGCTACTTCTGCTGACTGCCAGCTCCCTGCAATTTGGCAGTTCAAATCTCACCAGGCTCAAGTTTGACTCAGCCTTCCATTCTTCCAAGGTGGGTAAAATGAGGACTCAGATTGTTGGGGGCAAGAGGCTGACTCTATAAATGGCTTGGACAGGGCTGTAAAGCACTGTGAAGCGGTATACAAGTGTAAATGCTACTGCTATCGCTTTCTCAGTTGTTGTAAAGCAGTCGTTAAACAAGATATCACATGACTACTTTGCTTAACAACTGCAATCCATCTCTCCCACTTACATTCAATTAAGCAACTGCATGAGTTGTTAAACAGAGTGGAAGGAAGAGAACCCAGGTCCAACAAACGCAGGAGACCTGGGCTCTTTTCCCAACCCATCATAGCTGGATCAACTTACTTTCTGCATTGTTTTGCAGCTACTGACTACCCAGGCCAACTGCTCCATCCTGAAAACAGGCCCTATTTTTGTGATGGTTCAGAAGGCTCCTTCTCCAAATCACGTAGCTTTCTGAACATTTGCGAGAATGATGGTATTTAGCAGAATTTTCACTAGATTCGAAGTCTGTTCATCCACTAAGCCAAGAAATCCCCCCTCCAGAGGGGAATTTCCTTGACTTGCTGGAGGAACAGGTCTCAAATCTGGTGAAAATTCTACCTAACATTACCATTCTGGAAGGTTCTGGAAGGTTCAAAGCCAGTCTTTCTGAACCTTTCAGAAAGAAGACATGTGCTGGGATTTTCCCCTCCCCAAACGTTAATGAAAGGTAGCCTTATGAATATTTTTGCTAGTCCATTCCTCCAATGAAGTCCATTCCTCCAATGTACATTGACTTTCTGAGGAGCTGGCACAGGAGATTGAAAAATGGCAGTCATGTGATTGAGGGCAGTTGGTAATCCATTAAAATGCAAACAATTGCCAAGCACTCAAAATACAGTCACATGACCCAGGGTGCAGCATGACCATTTACAATGTCTGGATATGTGTAAAACGACCAGTAGTAAGGCAAAGACTAATTATATTATCCTACTTCAATTTTATTTCTACATCTCCTTCTTCTGTAAGAGACATGAAAGATTGGGAACTTCCTCTTGGCAGTCTTGACTGCCTCAGTATTATCTTGGAGAAAGGTCACAATTGAACCCAGTTCTAGAAAAAATCTGATTGAGAATACTGGTAAAATAGCAGCAAAACCCATTTTCAATAGTTTCATCTGTTTGCACTGGAAGTGGAATGACAACAAATCTATCAAACCTAAAAGCAGAGAACCTATCCATCATTAAACCTGGACAGTCAAAAACTGTTATTGATGTTGCATAAATTTGGCAGAACTGCCAGAAAGACCAACCTATGATTGCCAGACATTGACTATTATTAGACTTTTAATATGTCTTGTTTTCATCTTTCATCACAACTATTTCTGCGTGGAGTCTTTAAGTTTTCTTTAAGCATTTAGATATCATAAAAGGAAACCTGCTCTAATGTTGCAAGTCTTTGTCTCCGTTTTTGATGACAATAAAAAATAAGTCTATTACCCTATAAAATCATCAATGGTGAAGCAACTATTTAGATTGTAACATTAAAATAATGATGAGCTTTTATACATAATACCGGGGAGATTAGTGAAATGGCATATCCTTTCATTTCTGAATTCAACATACTGAAATTGGAAAGAGAGTACATCAGTGGAACAACTATAGTCAGAAGAAGCATAAAACATGCATGAATATGAGATTCACCAGCAAGTCAAAATGTCAGCTTTTGGTTGCATTTGTGATAGTGTCACAGAGTTCACAAATAAAAGGATAGAGTACTGCAACAGATAGCAGATGAGACAGAAATATTTGCTCCTATTTTAGCTTAGGTTATTCTGAGGAGAATATCTATGTGTGCTATCTACTAGGGAATTGGAAAGAGCTATTTGAAAGATAAGAAGTCCAGCATGAGGTTATTATAAACATAGTCAGAGAATATACAGTATATTCACTCTGAATGAATTAAAATGAGTTACAGTATATTCAGAGATATTTATGTAATTTTATGTATATCCCACCTTTATTATTTTTATAAACCCTCAAGGTGGAGAATATCTAATATGGCTAAAATAGTAAGAAGCTCGAATGTCCTCAATAGAAGACAACACAGATTATGAGAATTATGATTATCAAATCCAACGGAGACCTTTATTTTTTTAGAGAGTGGCATCCTTAGCTTGCAGAACAGAGAAATCATGACAATTGACCTCAGATATCTAAAGGTTTGATAGAACTGAAGAAATTGGATGAGAAGTGAAAAATCTGTGGAAAAACAAGAAAGTCTAGTTGCCTCTTGGAAAAGCACCTTTGGGACAATCATAACCTGGATAATTGAAAATATCCATAGACGTCTGATAGACAAGCTTGGCCAACTGGAGTTCTCAAGGGGTGGGATTCAAAAAGTTTTACTACTTGTTCTATGGGTGTGACTTGGTGGGCATGGCTTGGTGGGCGTGGCAGGGGAAGGATACTGCAAAATCTCCATTCCCTTCCCTCTCCAGGGAAAGGATACTGCAAAATCCCCATTCCTTCCCCACTCCTGAGGGAAGGTTACTGCAAAATCTCATTCTCTCTCCACCCCATTAACCTGCTTTCCAGCTCCATTCTCCTGTGCAGGGCAACGAAAGAAGACCCAGCCGATCAGCTGGGACTCCGGAGGCAGGGAATAGAGGGGGACGGGGCCAGTCAAAGATGATATTTGCTGGTTCTTCGAACTATTCAAAATTTCGGCTACTATTTCTCCAGAACTGGTCAGAACCTGCTGAATACCACCGCTGAAGTTCTCCCACCATTCATGCTAGGACATTCAATGAAACTAATGGGGAAAATGAGTGAAGCAATTCCAGCTGAATTTACAAGGTGGGTCTGAGGATATATGCTGTATAATAATGGAACGTTATTCAGAAGGTGGTAATTGTCCTTGGCAAGCTCTAGAAATAAGCAATATAAACAAGCTAACTGAAGTCTCAATGCTGTTGTTCATGGAATTTGTATGCTCCCCAAACCTAAAGTTTTCTGGGGAGTAGTAGTGAGGTGTTGAAAATAGTTACAAATAAGAGGAGTTTGCACTAGGTTTTATTACTCTACCTTGATATACTCAGCTGCTGAAGATGCTTCCCCTTGTCATTTGTTAATCATTTGTACGAACCAGTTATTATTTATCTATGTGCATACATATAATTTTAAGTTTGGCTTGTAATAATAAAGTTTGGGGCCAGCCAGGTAACAAATGAATATATCTTTAAGTTTTGTTCAGGCTTTCATCTGAATTTATGGAGGCCACCCAAATGGTTGAAAACAAAGTCATGGACACAACTTCACCCTCTACTTTGTCAGTCTGGGAGGAAGACTGTATATCATTTGAATGTGTCATCTAAAACTCTGTTTTACCGGAGTCTGGAACTAGGCATAGTATTATAACTCAAAAAACAAAAAGCAAAACAAATACCACTCTTTCAAGCTACAAATTAAATGCTTGGAAGTTAGAAAGAAATACAAAAAAAAAAAAGATGGGACCGGACTTCCGGTTTGTCGGCTTCAGCGAGCGGCAGGGATTTGGCGAGCTGCGCGATCCTGCCGCGCTAGCCGCTTTTTGGGGCTCCGACCCAGACGGGTACGGAGCTAGGCTGCCCTGCAGGGGCAGCTGAAGGTAGGGGATCCGGAGAGGGGTTTGGGGTGTTGCAGACCCCCTCCCCGCCAGTAGAACCCCCTTTTCCCAGGAGCGGTGCAGCGGCGGTCCGTAATGGCCGCCACAAAGAAGCTGGCAGCCGGGTAAGAATGCGCAGGAGGAAGTGGAGAAAGTGCTTGAGAAGAGAAAGTTTTTCTTGGCTCCTAGGACTCTAAGACATATTTAATAAAATTCCTGAAAAGTATGACTTTCTGAATAATACCTGCCAGAAGAGGAAAAAAGCGGCAGTTTGATGGTGCTGAAAGGATAGCTTTCCCTCTTTTCCTACGGAATAAATAACTGGATATTAAGAAACCTATTTTTTTAGGTGAAAATTGGTTTTAAGCGATGAGTGGGAAGAGAGAGGATTAAAAAGAAAATATTTGTATGCTAAGACTTTGTTGGAGGAGATGCCTTAAGGATTTGAAGACTAGAATATATTGCAATAAGATTTTAAACAGATTTGGACCTTCTTTCTCTTTGATTGATATTACCCCAGAAGGAGAAAGTGAGAACTCTGCCTTGGTTTGGACTGATTGATAACTTTGGGACTGCTTTATTTTTTTTATTTTCTTTTGAATATTTTGGTTGTTGTAAGAAGAAAGAAGGGGAAAAGAAAAGAAAAGATTTATAATGGCTTTTTCTGTTGAGGAACTAAGAAAAGAATATGAACAAGCAAAAAAAATGGTAAAGATGGCGTGGAAGAAGCTTTCCTTTTTTAGAAATGGCGCTACTAACTATCAACAAACATTACAACAGATGAAGACAGCAGAGGAACAAGAAAGAAAGGAAGGAGCCATTTTTAATGAATCTCAGAATTTGATCAAGAAAGAAGGAAGAGAGAAAAGAAGAGAACTAAAGGACTTAAGATCTAAAAAAACATTTAAGAAAGGGAAAAATAAGGTGCAAAATCAATATGATGATAGTAAACAAAAGGGAAAAGGAATACGACAGAGAAGAGAAGCCAGTAAGGCAGAGGCTAGAAGAAGGGGGTAGAAAGGTTTGTTGGGAGAAGAAAGAAAGGGAAAAGGTGGAGAAAAGCTACAACGTTTTGAAATTAAATGAAAAAAAGGAATTTTTTATGGATAATGGATAAAGTATAATTTTTTTAAAAAAGATTTTGCAAGGTACATAAGATGAGATGGTAGTATTGTAATGGTTTAAGAGTTGATAAGAGATTAAAATGTTAAAATGTTTAATAATGATTGGTTTTAAAATTTAATAATAGGGGAGGTTTAGAATACTGTTTTAATTAAAGAGTTTAATAAGATTATGGTATTGATGTTATTATAAAACTTTTATTATAGTATTTGTTTTTAATATTTGGATTTATTGTCTAATTATGTATTTAATTATTTTGGATGTACTAGTTAGATAGAATGTACCAAGCAAAATCGGATTGGGTATTGGATGTTATCTTAAAGGTTAATTTGATTAATTTAGGGGAGATAGAAAGGCATCATACTCTGATTAATGATTTCAGGAGAAACTTATTTTCTTCTTTTTTATAAGGAATGAGACAAAGGGATGATAAAAAATGGACAAAAGATACAAATATAATGATTCAAACTAAGATGATTAATTAAGATAGAATTAAGAAGAGTGAAATATGTGGAGAAGTTAATATAGAAGGCTTAGAACGGTAAATAAAATAAGTAATGATATGTAAGATGAGCATGAATATAATTGAAGTCCATGAAGAGAGAGATACCTGGGTCCAAGTTACTTTCCAAAAAGATTTTTTTTATGTTTTGTGTGTTGTGTGTATATGTTTTTGGGGGAGAATTAGTAAAAACTTGCAGAAATATAGAATGAGAATAATGGTAACTAAGTCAGAAAGAAATAGATGAAATAATAATAATGATATTGAATAAGAGTAAAGAGAGGTAAAGAGAAATTGAATAAGAGGTTTTTGTATGTTATATGGAAATGGTTTAAAACAGAATCATAATTTATCTGACTTGTTAAATTTACAATGAAAAAAGGTTTAAACATGTAATGAATAATGATAATTTGTGTGTTTTAAAAATTAATAAAACTTGTTTTAAAAAAAAAAAAAAAAAAAAGATGGGACCACAATGGGAAGAAATGGGAATCTCTCCTTCTCTACCCAAGTTGGAGTTTGTCACACATTTATTCAAGGGTGTCTGCAAGTTGTAATTAAAACGAAGATAAAATGCATACAGAGCTGCATTTATTTGTCCATTTTAAGACAGTTTTATTTTCTGCATTTTGTAATGTATGTGTGATAAAACAGACTCATGATCTAGTGATTGTGCAAAATTATGTTTATTTCTAAGAACTCCCAAAGGTTTTGTTTTTTTCAACAGGCAACAGGACTTCCTTTGTTTTTGCTTGAAGATGTTTCACTTCTTATCCGAGAAGCTTCTTTGGGTCCGAATGAATGGTGGAGAATGGAAGGATTTATATTCCTTGCAGTCGTTTGATTGTTAGCATCAGTGATAGGATTCAATTTTTTTTACTACTGGTTCTGTGGGTGTGGCTTAATGGGCATGGCAGGGGAAGGATACTGTAAAATCTCCAGAGGTGGTATTTGCCGGGTCTCCAAACTACTCAAAATTTCTTCTACTGGTTCTCCAGAACTGGTCATAACCTGCTGAATACCACCTCTGCTTAGCATTCTCTCTGAGAGTCATTGAGGCCACTTGGAGATTTATCTGTGCCCTCGGGATCACCTGACTAGTACAAATAGGTGTGGAATGTTCTTAGAACTGCTGAAAGGACTGTGTTGTTAAACAAGAGATGGGGGTGTTGTATCCTTCCCCCTCTGTTGAGTCAAACCCCTTTTTCAACCATGACTTGGATGCCTGAGAATCTCCATAGACATTTTCTATGAACTCTGATTATGAAAAGTACCTGTTCTGAAGCCAGAGGCTTCTCTTTGCTGGGCCTTGCAGGATCATAAATCTAGTACTAAAACCAGATTGAGGAATGAGCTAGGAAAGTTTGTTTTCCCAGTGCTGTGAAAACAATTTTCACTCACGTTAGCAGCTTCTGCCAACTTCTGAGGTCCTTGAGCCTCAACCGAGCAAGGCATTTAAAGGAAGAACTATAGTTCCATGTAGGTCTAAAAATATCTTTCCCGAGGGTTCTTTAATCACATAAAGCAGTTGCAGGTGGCTTTAAACTGATATTCCATGGAACAGGGAGGAGAATGTTCAATTATGTCTTCTGAACATTTGTCAGCTCTTAACAACATCACACACCTATTACTGCTATTCTCCTTGTTGACATGGAATCAGAGGTGGTATTCAGCAGGTTCTGACCAGTTCTGGAGAACCGGGAGTGGAAATTTTGAGTAATTCGGAGAAGTAGTGGTAACCTTCAAGGGAAGTACTAATACCACTCTATAAAGCCTTAGTAAGACCACACCTAGAGTACTGCATCCAGTTTTGTTCACCACATTATAAAAACAATGTTGAGACTCTAGAAAAAGTACAGAGAAGAGCAACCAGGATGATTAGGGGACTGGAGGATAAAATATACAACGAACGGTTGCAGGAACTGGGCTTGGCTAGTCTAGTAAAGAGAAGGACCAGGGGAGACATGTTAGCGGTCTTCCAATATTTGAGGGGCTGCCACAGAGAGGAAGGGGTCAAGCTATTTTCTAAAGCGCCTGTAGGCCAGACAAGGAATAATGGATGGAAATTGAACAAGGAGAGATTTAACCTGGAAATAAGGAGATACTTTCTGAGAGTGAGAACAATCAACCAATGGAACAACTTGACCTTGGAAGTTGTGGGAGCTTCATCACTTGAGACTTTCAAGAAGAGATTGGACTGCCATTTCTCAGAAATGGTGTAGGATCTCCCGCTTGGGCAGGGGGTTGGACTAGATGACCTACAAGGTCCCTTCCAACTCTGATTATCTGTTAACTGTTCCACCAGGAGTGGGGAGGAAATGGAGATTTTACAGTATCCTTCCTCTGCCATGTCCACCAAGCCACACCCACCAAGCCATACCACGCCTACCAAGTCATGCCCACAGAACCGGTAGTAAAAATGTTTGAATCCCACCACTGCATGGAATGTGTAGGTACATATTCTACTGAAGAATGACACTTGGAATTTTCTAACTAAACATAGAGTCCTGACGAGTTTCCTTTAACTAAAATGAAGAAAATTGTTTGAAGGGTTGTCATATGCAACATAGAGTAGACTCTACTCCAAAGGGCAGAACTACAACAAAATGATAGAAGTGACAGGTGACAAGATTTCAGTTAAACACTAAGAGATGCTTCCTAAGAATAAGCATTGTTTGAAGGTGGAATAGACATTAGGGGACACTTGTCAGTGTTCCTGCCAGAACTAATTTTTGGTGATTCTATGAATATTCCACAACATTTGCAGACCTGCTTGAAATTATTAGGTTTAGAAAACAATTGCGGACCGAGACAATTGAAACTGAATAACAAAGGTGCAGAATTGCCACATCTGTAGAAATAAACAGATCAAAACAGAGGGGGAAAAAGGCAAATGAAGGACATGGATGAAGATAGAGTATCAAACTACAAAGCTGAAAAGCAAGACGAAAGACACGTGGTGTATAATTGAAAAGTAATTTTAAATATTTGAGGGTACTAAAAAGTGATTTTTTTTCTGTAGTGTTTATGTATCAGCATCCATATTTGAAATGAGTGATCATATAGCCACTGATACAGGAAAGATGACATATTTTTTAATATTCTAAGATATTAAATGGATTGGGTATCAGTAAAAATGTATGTAGTCCAGTGTGGAAACAAGACTACATTTGGGCACCTATCCAACAGAATTCTATAAATATTTTATAAGGTATACAACAAGTGGAATATCCATGTATTTGGGAATATAATTAAAGATCTACAAATAAGAGAAAGAAAAAAAGAAAGAAAGAAAGAAAGAAAGAAAGAAGAAAGAAAGAAAGAAAGAAAGAAGAAAGAAAGAAAGAAAGAAAGAAAGAAAGAAAGAAAGAAAGAAAGAAAGAAACTATTATCAAGATCAATACAGGTTCAGTCAAACCATTTTAGAAATGATAGATATGTGTAGATAGATAAATAGATTACAGAAAAAGCAAAGGAAAGACCCCATATGATACACACTTCAAAACCCATAGACAAGGGACATATAGAATCATTTTTCATTAACTTTGAGAAAGTTCTATAGCTTATAAATGAACAGAAGAAAAGTGGGTAGTTAGATGTCTATGGAGATGCTCAGTCACCCATGTCATTGTTGTCCCAAAGGTGCTTTTTCATAAAGCAACTGGCCTTTGTTTTTCCTTGAAGATGTTTTGCTTCTCATCCAAGAAGCTTCTTCAGTTCTGACTGAAGTGAGTAGCTAGGTTAGTATCTTGCCTAACTGGAAAAGCACTTAGGGTTAAATCACTTAGAGTTAAATCAGTCAATCACCAGAGCAGTGGTGGGATTCAATTTTTTTTACTACTGGTTCTGTGGGCATAGCTTGGCTTGGTGGGTGTGGCTTGGTGGGCATGGCAAGGCAAGGTTACTGCAAAATCTCATTCCTCCCCACCACACTAACCTGCTTTCCAGCTCCGTTCTCCTGTGCAGGGCAACAAAAGAAGACCCAGCCGATCAGCTGGGACTCGGGAGGCAGAGAAGAGATGGGGGCGGGGCCAGTCAGATGTGGTATTTGCCAGTTCTCTGAACTACTCAAGATTTCTGCTACTGGTTCTCTAGAACTGGTAACGACCTCTGAATATAACCTCTGCATCAGAGGTAGTAACAGATTACAAAAGAGTAAATAAGCTGTTTTGCATAAGTTTGAAGTAACACAATATTTATATGAGACATTATAATTTCATCTTCATAGTGGCATATTCTGGATGCTTCTAGTCATTGTATATCTTAACAAAGTATTAAATTGCCAGTAAGATCAGTTTTTGAATCTGGAATTGTACAATATAATATGTTATACAGTATTTTGCTTTGGGCAGCAAAATATTTTCAGCCAGTCCTAAAATGTGTGTTTATTAATATGTCATTTAGCAAAATGGCTTTGCGTTTCTCATATGATGAAACATTTTAGCTTGTAGATAAAGAAAACATACCATATTCATACTTTAACATTTCAGAAGCCGGTACCACACAAGCAGTAAAACAGACCACTGCATCAGAGTTTGGCAGATTAATGACACATCCAGCTGTTACTGTTTCCAGTCTCCAGGCTGTCAAAACCAGTTTGTACAAGATCCCTCATTCTACAAGCTGCATCCATCATCTCTTCAGCTGGTCCTGAAATACAAAGAACAAGAAGTAAGCCATCAGTATATCAGCCCAGTTGCCATAGAGTCGCAGAAGCAAAAAATTCTTCCCTCTCCATTCCGAGATAAATTAAGAATATAAATTGTTTTATTTGCAGCCCCTCATATCTAACTTCTAAAGTGTTTTTGCCAGGAATAATTGCAGAAAGAAAGACTGCAATGAGAAACCCACGTTTCTCTTTAAAAGACCAAAAACCAAGGCGCTGGCAGGTGTGTGACGAGAGTGCTCTCTTTTTTTTTTCTTTTTTTCAAAACCGGTAAATGAACCATCCACAGACTCCATTAGAGTTGCAATATTTCAAAATACATGACTTGCCTTAACTAGAGTTTGGCTCTGCTGCCAAAGAAAACAGAGTGGGATCACATGGGCATTCAATCAAAGCAACTTTCTAAGGCAAAACTATGTGAAACACAGCCCATCTCTTAACGTCAGCCAAGGGAGATGGCAAAATCCTCCTATCCCAAGTGTTTGTTGAGATAGTGTGACTTCTTTTGTTGGGATGTACGATTCGCCTCTGTGGGAAGCTTAATTTTATCAACTTAAAATGTTAATTCTTAATTCAATGAAACCCCATATTAAGGTGGTTCAGATATGATATGCATACCTTTAAAAATAATGAATGTATTATCCCAAAGGTGCTTTTTCAGGAGGCAACTGGACTTTCTTGTTTTTTCTTTTGAAGACTTTTCGCTTCTCATCCAAGAAGCTTCTTCAGCTCTGACAGGAGAGTGGGCAATGGAAGGATTCCATTTTTAAAAAAGCATCCTGAAAAAGCACCTTTGGGACAACCATGACCTGGATGGCTGAGAATCTCTACAAACTTTTAGCTATACCATTTGGGATGAACACCCTTTGAATGGTGTGGGAGTAGGAATGGATTTCCAGAGTAAAAATTGCAGGCTACAAGAACCAGGAGCACTATTCAGGTGATCCTGATGACACAGATAAATCTTCAAATGACCTTAATGACCTGCTAAATGGATTCAAATGACCTGCTATCTGCAAGGAATATAAATCCTTCCATTCCTTCCACTATCCAGTCAGCGCTGAAGAAGCTTCTTGGATGAGAAGCAAAACGTCTTCAAAAGAAAAAAAACAAAACAAGAAAGTCCAGTTGCCTCCTGAAAAAGCACCTTAGGGACAACCATGACCTGGATGGCTGAGAATCTCTACAGACTTAATGAATGTATTATTTCTCACGAAGGCAAATATATGTGTCACAGGATAATGTTGCAAGATCTGATAAGAGTCGGTCATCAGGACCAGAAGTTTAGTCTTCTGAGCTTTTGGACTCATGCTGGAGCCCATCTTCAAGGAATTTCTCTCTACTGGACGTTCTGGTGAGAGAGAAGTTCCCCAAGGATGGACTCCAGCATGAGTCCAAAAGCTCAGAAGACTAAATCTCTGGTCCCGATGATTGATCCAGTTTGGATCCTGTATTATTTCTAGTGGTTCTTCCTAGAATTATTGAATTGCTAACAGAAAAAAAAAAAAGTATGGGTATTACATGTTTTCCTGTTGGAACCACTTGCCCAGCTTAGGCGTCACAGCCCTGAGTGTTCCTGTTACTACTGGATTAATTTTGTCCTTTACTTTTCACATTGCCCCTAGTTTCTTCGTTCCGGCCCAGACTTCTCCAACTTCTTATATTCTTTTCTGATGTTGCTGTCACTTGCCACTGCCACACATATCACCACTGCTGTCTTCTGATCCTTGTGATTCTATCACAGTGTCTGGCTAATTGGCCAATATCTGCCTGGTTGTCTGGAGCTGGAAGTCCCGCAGAATCTTAGCTATGTTATTTTCCATAACCACCTGTGGAATCTACCTTCTGAACTTGGGAAGGTCTAACCCAGACACTATGCAGATGTTCCTATATGGTTGTGCCATTCAGTTATATGCTGTTCCTTTCTGCATCTTATACCCTGCCATTATATGTTGGAGTCAGGGGTGAGATTCTACCAGTTTGGACTGGTTCAGGCCGGTTTGGTCGAACCCCTTGTTCCAATGATCAGCTGGCTGTGATCCGGTTTGCTGTGACTTGCCTGCCTGCCCACCGCTGCTCTTTCCTGTGCTTTATTTCCTTTGTTTAGAGCACAGCTGATTCATGCGGCAGAGCAACACAGAGGCTGCAGTTGAAGGTAAGTCTGGGCTTTTAAAAATGTGAAGCATGTGCATGGAGCACGTAATCACCAAACCGGTTGTTATACTGGTGGAATCCCATCTCTGGTTGGAGTTTCTCTGAGACCTTTCTGCATAGTCTGCAGAGCGTGTCTAGTATGGTAGACTCCTGCTTCTATGGATCTGGTGCTTATTGCCTGTTCTTATATTGTTATGATCAGTGCCTTGGTGCTGTCTTTTAGTTTAGCCCTTTCCAGACACTGGATTCTCCAATGTCTGCACCTCAGTTATCTGTCAACTATATCCCATCTCTTCTTACCTTGCCATGACACTTCCTTTGCCTGATCTTCCTCCCATTGTCTGTTGTTGCTTCAGGCATTCTTTCAGCAGGTCACTTTTGAGTGCCAACTTACTGATATACTTCTGGATGCTCTGGCTTTGACACTCAACAGACTTGAGTGATATATATATCAGAATATATATCACTCAAGTCTGTTATATATATATATTCTTAAGTTTTCGTGGGTACTTACATGTATGGTATTCAGCTTTGTTCGGGTATTTTCCCACGTCATTATAGTTGTGCTTTTAAAGTTGTAGCAATGTTTCAGCAGAATCTCATCTGCCATCATCAGGCTTGTGTATTGTGTTTGTCTGTGAGTCAGACTTTCACAGCCATTTCTGTTTTAAATTTGGGGCTAGCCTACTGCTGTGCCAGAATGGTTTTTTCTTCATCCTGATTGGTTGGGAGTCTTGGTCTGTGTTTATTGGTCTT
The DNA here is from genome assembly GCF_049901735.1 of Notechis scutatus. NCBI lineage: Eukaryota > Metazoa > Chordata > Lepidosauria > Squamata > Elapidae > Notechis > Notechis scutatus. The sequence goes on along the minus strand of NC_142012.1, from coordinate 16,923,214 downwards.
GGAGTTTGCTGTGTTCTGCTTGATTGGTGTTTCTAATATCTTCTGTCTGTTTTGTGGCTTTTTTTGTCTTGATTGGCTGGCAACATTGTGTTCCTGTATTGGAGCTTTTAGTGCAGCTTGGCTCCAAGTAAATGGATGGCTATCATTTATTAGGAAGCTAGGTTTCATCTGGGTGCCTGGTTGGGGTGTGTTTGAGCTGGAGATATCAGGGGGGATCTGTTTGTGCCCAGGTGTTTGCCTGGCTTGTGGTGTGGAGATTTTTTTGTTTGTGAGTGCAGGCTTCCAAATAATTGACAGTCTGGTGGAATCATCTCTTCTATTCATGCTTTCAGGTCTTTTTTTCAATCTCTATGGCTTCACTGATAATTCTGTGGCTGGGGTTTTCTATAGTGGCTAGGGTTTTGGTGCCATTGAAGTTGATGCTATGACCTGTGGCTTTCATGTGTTGGACTAGTGAGGAAATGTGTTCCAGCTTTTTGACTGCATTTTTGTGTTCATCCAGGCGGGTACTTATTCTTCTATTGGTCTGTCCAATGTATGTGGCAGGGCATGATGCACAGGGGACTTCATATATGCCTTGGTTTTCCAGGTCAATTTTATCTTTGGGGTTTCTTAGGATGGCTGCTATTTTTCTGTCTGTTTTGAAGGCAATCTTGATGTGATGCCTGTGTAGTATCTTACTGATTTTGTCTGTAGTACCTCTTATGTAGGGCAGGACAGCTGTTCCATAGGTCTGTTCATCTTCTAGGTCTCCATTATGTCTCGGTGTGTTTTTGTGGATCAAGCCGGTGATTTTGCTTTTGTGGAAGCCGTTAGCTGTCAGTACTTTAGTCAGGGTGCATAGTTCAGTCTTTATGTGTGTCTTGTCTGCCAGGCATTTGGTTCTGGCAATTAGTGTTTTGCCATGGAGTTTATCTGTGCTGGGTGGTGGTGGGATTGGGCATTGAGGTAGCGGTTAGTGTGTGTTTTCTTCTGGTATATGGTGTGTCCTAGTGTGCCATCTGTTTTTTTTTGTAGATTAGTACATCTAGGAATGGTAGATGTTTGTTTGTTTCCGTTTGCATGGTGAACTTGATTTTGGGGTGTGTGCTGTTTAGGTGTGTTAGGAAATTGTTTAGGTTTTCTTTTCCATGGGGCCAAATCACAAATGTGTCATCGATGTATCTTAACCATAGTTTGGGTTTGTGAGTGGCATTAGCCAGGGCTCTGGATTCGAATTCTTCCATGAACAGGTTTGCAATGACAGGTGACAGTGGTGATCCCATCAGGGCTCCTTCAATATGCTTGTATCTTTGTCCTTTGTATATGAAATATGTGTTGGTTAAGCAGTGTTCTGCTAGTTCCATGAGGTGTTTAGCTGGTTGGTATTTATTTTTGATGATTTCAAGAGTTTCTTTTATCGGGACTTGAGTGAATAATGAAACCACGTCGAAACTTACAAGCAGATCTTCTTGTTCCACGTGTAGATCTTTGATCATTTCCAAGAGGTGGTATGAGTTTTGTAGATGTGAAGCTGCTGCTTCAGCATGCGGCTGTAGCTGCTTTGCTAAGTGTTTAGCTAGGTTTTGTAGTGGTGCTCCTCTGGAGCTGACTATGGGTCTGAGAGGTATGCCTTCTTTGTGTTTTTGGGAGGCCGTATAGTTTGGGGCATCTTGAAGATTTTTCTCTTGGAATGATCGTCTGTTGGATCTCTTTGCTCATGTGGCTGGTTATAATTTTCTTCTTGGTTATTTTTTCCAGATATGTGGTTGGGTCTATGTTTGTGGATTTGTATGTGGAGTCTTGGAGTAGGTCTGTCAATTTTGTTTCATAGTCTTTTCTATCCATTACTACTGTGGCATTACCTTTATCTGCTGGAAGTATGATTATGCTGCTGTTGTTTTTTAGAGCTTACAGGGCTTTTAGTTCCTCTTTGTGCAAGTTGCTTTTGAGTGGTTTGCTTGTGCATAGGATGTTAGTAACTTGGTATCTTATTCTATCAGCTTTATCTGTATTTAATTTAGTTAGGTTGGATTCTACTGCACATATGATGGATTCTGTGGGGATTTTTTTGGGTGCTATAGCAGAATTGCAGCCCTTTCTAAGCGGTTTACAGAGTCAGCATATTTTCCCCAACAATCTGGGTCCCATTTTATCCACCTCGGAAGGATGGAAGGTTGAGTCAACCTTGAGCCTGGTGAGATTTTAATTGGCAAATTGTAGGCAGCCGGTAGGCAGCAGAAGTAGCCTGCAGTACTGCACTCTAACCACTGCGCCACCGTGGCTCATTTTGAATATGCATGTTTACTCTTTGTATTAAGTCTGATCAAGCCATTGTTCCTCCAGAACCAGATGGTTAATCAGTGGAGAGTTGCAGTCAGAAAACTGTGCATGTAAAGCATGTGCTCAACCACTGAACCACAATTCCTATGTATTTTCTTTAGCTAAGATATAATGCAATACATTAGAAAAAGAAATGCACAGGATCAGGAGCTTTTGAAAATTCAGTACTCTCTGAAGTTTGAGGAAAGGACAAGGGAATACAATGGTAGAGCCTAATGAAAGGATCTTTGGTGTATTTCTTTTCCCAACTCCATATCCTCAAAATTGGAGACCATAATTGGAAAGCAACAGTGAAAATGTCGTTGTGTGTGCCCAGCTTTTAAGTTGTTGCGATTTCATGAAAATAGAGATTTTTTTGGGGGGGAGGGGGCTGCATTTAAATCCCTGTTGATATAGGGAGAAGTGCAGGGGTGGGATTGCAAAACAGCTGAAGTTGAAAAATCAGGAAATAAAGGTCAGGTAAGAGCCCAGGTGGGCGGGCGGGCAAAAACATCCACAGACATAGAACTGGTTCTATGCCTGCTGCTCTTCAGAGCTACCGGTTCTACAGAGGTGGATAGAACCGGTAGAAACCCACCCCTGGGCAAGTGATATAGTGATATAGCAGATTATTTAAGTTGCTGGTCTTCAGCCAGGGATATTCAGTTTTTAGCTCAGTTTAGTAAGGGACCTTCTAAGCCAGGGCTGTCAAACTCCTGGCCCATGGGCCGGATTCAGCATGTGCTGGTTACGGCCACATCTGATTTAGCCAAAGGGAAAAAAGTCCCGATATGTGATGTGACACTGCCAAGATGACGTGAGTTTGACACCTCTGTTCTAAGCCAGTTGCTCTCTCTAAGCTTATCCTATCCAACACTTTGTTACCATGAGGATGATATTAAGGGAGTTCCCACAGAAGCTATTCTCAGACAAAGGTATAAATGAACCAAACAAATAACTCTGTTTGATCAAATCGAAGGCTAACAAGCAATCAGATGCAAATGAGATACTGTCAATCAGGAGAAGAAGATGCTATTTTGAAATGCATTGTTTGAAAACACTTTTAAAAAATTACGGTGCACTGGGTACGATTGTGCCACACAAATTCAACACCCAGAAGCTATGGTTGCAAACATCAACAATAGATTGCCAATTTTTATTATATTTCCAGCACAATATCCTGAATACTTACTGAGGTAATATTCAGCAGGTTCTGACCAGTTCTGGAGAACCGATAGTGGAAATTTTGAGTAGTTCAGAGAACCTCCAAATCCCACCAGTCAGTCTATTCTCTGCCCCCTGAGTCCCTTCTGATCGGCTGGCTCTTCTTTTGTTGCCCTGCACAGGAGAACAGAGCTGGAAAGCAAGTTAGTGGGGTGGGGAGGGAATGGGGATTTTGCAGTAACCTTCCCCTGGAGTGAGGTGGGAATGGAGATGTTACAGTATCCTTCCCCTGCCACGCCCACCAAACCATGCCACACCCACCAAGCCACGCCCACAGAACTGGTAGTAAAAAAAAAATGAATCCCACCACTGGATAAGCCCCAGGAGAATGTAGTCAAGTCTACAGCTTTAGAAGTCAGGCTCAACTAATTCACTAATTCACTAAAGGCTGAGGATACACAAACAGAGAGACATGTTAGCAAGGTAAGCAGCTTCTGAAGCAGCTGAATGAGCCCGAGGAAAAACATAGCGTCATTGTTTTATTTATTGTATCACACTCCTATGTCTTGTGAATCGATTCTTTCAAAGAATTTGACCTCCTTTCTTTATTTCTACACCCACACATATTGCAAAGCACTTCTCTTCTATCGTGTTATAGAATTTGGGCACACTGGAAGTTCAACAGCAACATGTAGGCATTTTGTTTTCCAAAATTCATCTCCGTGTGGGTTTGTACTCCAATCATCTTTCTGTTCTACGAGATTGACTGGATAGAAGAACCTTCATTGTAGGCTCCTCTAACAGAAAAATCTTTGACCACGAAGGATCCCACGAAGACGCCATCCTTAGGCAGCATCACCCTTCTCTGAAACTGAAACAGCACTAGCAAATCGTGCAATTTTAGCGTTGGATTTGATGAAGGGCCAGGCAATGGAACCCAAGCCACTAAAATAATGCAAGAAAGAAACCGTTAGATGAAAACTGAAAGTTTTTCATTGGATCTTACAATGATATTTTCTGCTTCCTAAAGGAAGACAGACACGAGATGCTTGGAATATGTCAAACTTTACGTAGGGCTTGTGAAAGCTAGGTGGATTATGGAAATTTCATTTTGCAGAAATTGTAATTTCTCTCATCACCAGCCTGCCCACATTTCTTGACATTTCTATAATGAGTGAACAAGAGAGGGTGGGAGGGAGGGAGAGAAAAAGAGAGAGAGGGAGAAGAACAAGCAAAGAAAGAGAATAAAAAAACTGCAGAGGTTTCCAGCTGCATAGAATGACTGGAAGCTATTGTACAGCTCCCCTTAGTGGCAGTAACTTTGAATATTATATGCACTTTTTTTTTTCTCAGTCCAATGCAGATTCAAGGTAAAATGTGTGGCATTTTTCTGTTTCTTATTCTCATTAGTAATCAGGCTTTTCTCTTTCATGAAAGTGCAGTGAATCTTTGATCTCTCCTTTAGTTTTTCCCCACTCTTCTTTACATTTGCATTCTTTTTGCTTTACTTTGCAAAATGCAACCTCCCATTTTATCTATTTTTTTTTTTAATCCACCAGTTTTTCCTGCAGTATATGGGAGAGCAACTGTCTATCCGGGCACAATGAACAATTAGAAGTGAATACTTGAAGATATCACTTACTTTGCAATTGTTCTCATAAAACATGCACCAACATATACAGGTGAAACTCGAAAAATTAGAATATCGTGCAAAAGTTCATTTATTTCAGTAATGCAATTTACAAGGTGAAACTAATATATGAAATAGACTCATTACATGCAAAGCAAGATAGTTCAAGCCGTGATTTGTCATAATTGTGATAGTTATGGCTTACAGCTCATGAAAACCCCAAATCCACAATCTCAGAAAATTAGAATATTATGAAAAGGTTCAATATTCTAGGCTCAAAGTGTCCCACTCTAATCAGCTAATTAAACCATAACTCCTGCAAAGGGTTCCTGAGCCTTTAAATGGTCTCTCAGTCTGGTTCAGTAGGAATCACAATCATGGGAAAGACTGCAGACCTGACAGTTGTGTAGAAAACCATCGTTGACACCCTCCATAAGGAGAGAAAGCCTCAAAAGGTAATTGCAAAAGAAGTTGGATGTTCCCAAAGTGCTGTATCAAAGCACATTGATACAAAGTTATGTGGAAGGGCAAAGTGTGGAAGAAAAAGTTACACAAGCAGCAGGGATGACTACAGCCTGGAGAGGATTGTCAGGAAAAGGCCATTCAAAAGTGTTGGGGACTTTCAGAAGGAGTGGACTGAGGCTGGAGTCAGTGCATCAAGAGCCACCACACACAGACAGATCCTGGACTTGGGCTTCAAATGTTGTATTCATGTCAAGCCGCTCCTGAACAACAAATGTCAGAAGCATCTTACCTAGGCTAAAGAAAAACAGAACTGGTCTGTTGTTCAGTGGTCCAAAGTGCTCTTTTCTGATGAGAGCAACTTTTGCATCTCATTTGGAAATTAAGGACCCAGAGTCTGGAGGAAGAATGGAGAGGCACACACTGCAAGATGCTTGAAGTCCAGTGTGAAGTTTCCACTGTCTGTGTTGATTTGGGGAGCCATGTCATCTGCTGGTGTTGGTCTACTGTGCCTCATTAAGTCCAGGGTCAATGCAGCCGTCTACCAGGAGATTTTGGAGCACTTCATGCTTCCTTCCGCAGATGAGCTTTATGGGGATGCTGACTTCATTTTCCAGCAGGACTTGGCACTTGCCCACACTGCCAAAAGCACCAAAACCTGGTTCAATGACCATGAGATTACTGTGCTTGATTGGCCAGCAAACTCTCCTGACCTGAACCCCATAGAGAATCTATGGGGCATTGCCAAGAGAAAGATGAGAGACATGAGACTGAACAATGCAGAAGATCTGAAGGCCGCTATTGAAGCATAACACCTCAGCAGTACCACAGGCTGATAGCTTCCATGCCACGCTGCATTGAGGCAGTAATTGCTGCAAAAGGGGCCCAAACCAAGTACTGAGTACATATGCATGCTTATACTTTTCAGAGGTCTGATATGTACAATCCTTGTTTTATTGATTGCATGTAATATTCTAATTTTCTGAGATTGTGGATTTGGGGTTTTCATGAGCTGTAAGCCATAATCATCACAATTATGACAAATCATGGCTTGAACTATCTTGCTTTGCATGTAATGAGTCTATCTGATATATTAGTTTCACCTTTTAAGTTGCATTACTGAAATAAATGAACTTTTGCACAATATTCTAATTTTTTGAGTTTCACCTGTACTCTATATAACAATGAGATCTCAGTGTTTCTTAGGAGCCCTGGTGGCATTCAGTATTGCAGGCAAAATCTGCCCAGGGCCTTGAGTTCAATCCTGACAGGCCTCAAGGTTGATCAGTAAAATGAGGACCTAGACAATATAGAGAAATATACAGACATTGTAAATCACCCGGAGAAAGTTGTAAAGCACTATGGGGTGATATATAAGTCTAAGTGCTATTGCTATTGTTGCTGGACAGTGGAAATCACAGTCAATAACTCTGGAGGGCCAAGGGTAACCTATCCCAAACTCACTGATTTGCATATATAATACAAATGGTATATTGTTAGCTTGGTGGTGTCTGGGCTTACAGCTGCCATAAACTTTAACTATAGGTACTGAGACTTTTATAATTTCCTGATCTGGAGCAACCTAGCTTGAGAAACCTGATATAAGTAGTAAGGGTATCTTTTTTTAAAAAATGATATATTTGTGCTTACTCAGGGGTTAATTCAAGAGAGCGGTTATTTAAAGGCAAACGTGCCTAAGCTTCTATTATAAAGTTAATCCTATAGTAAACTACATGAAAATAAGTCTCACTGTATCTAGGGATATTTTTTTGTAGACAGGCAAGTGTTTTCCTCACTTTTCCTTCATTTATATTTTGTTGCACATTTGTATAACGTTGCATGCATCTGCACAAGGTTAAGGAAAATATATTCAGAAGAAAGATATATTTTTCCCTTTTAAATTATTCCTATTGGTAGGTATGTATTGGTAGGTATGAAGAAGGAACACTTCTTCAAAGGGGACAGAAACAAATCAGGTGGTTGCAGATGGTGGTATGGATTTTTTTTTAAAATGTAGAGATCAAATAATAGGTTGATTGGATTATGGTACATTATCATGAAAAATCATGCATATTGATGAGTTCTTATTGATTCCATGCAGTGAGCATCCAATATGTTTCTCTTTGGTCTATAAGTGAGAAATATATGGTGCTCTTTGAGCTTGGCTGCTTGCTTGTAGACATTTTATTACCCAACTAAGTCACATTACCAATGCTAGTGCATGTGGAGTTTGCTCCCTGTTTATGTAGAGTAGCTTGCCTTGTCAGTGTGTAGTTCTCTCCTTAGTAGTCCTAAAGGTGCTTTTTCAAAAGCAATTGGACTTTGTTTTTTTTCCCTTGAAGACATTTTGCTTCTCATACAAGAAGCTTCTTGAGTTCTGATTGAAGCTTCTTGGGTGAGAAGTGAAATGTCTTCAAGGAAAAAAAAACAAAGTCCAATTGTCTTTTGAGAAAGCACCTTTGGTACAACCATGACTTAAATGACTGAGAATCTCCATAGACATTTCTCTTTGGTAGTTCCTTGATTAGGATATGATGATGGAGAGGATGTGTTCTGATCTTAGTGTTTTCTTCTAAGCTGTATTATTTTCTCTTTTGAATGGTGTGGAAAGTGGTCTATTTCCATTTATCTATTGATGGCTGATATCTTTAACTAACTTAACTAGTTTTAACTAAATATAAAGGCAATTATATGTATTTGAACGTAATAATATTTATTATTTTAGAATGGCAGTCTCAAAAACACAATGCACAATGCAGGGACAATTTGCTTGAAATAGTGGGTTTTGATGCATTTTTCCTAGTGTTTTCAAAGGCACAGCATCATTACAGCTGACATTTTCCTTATAACTCTGGTGTGGGTTTTTTTTGTCACATATTATGAAAGAACACTTAATTTGACAGGATGACATGGAAGAATATAGCTAGATGTTATGCGAATTATTTGTAGTAGTGACATGAAGTTTTATTTTCTTCTTTTAAGTATTCTGTTAGTCATATCCCCACCACCAATATTCCTTGCTCTAGACAAACACTCAAGAAGTTAAGACAAAGTAGGACAGGTGTAGAGAAAGACAACTATAATGATAGGTGGATTGGCAACTTATTCTTTTGAGGAAAGATTGAAAGAAATAAGGGTAGTTAACACTAAAACAAAATGGAGTGGAGTAATGAGAGCATTCATATAGCATCTGAAGGGGTGTCACATAGAAGAAGACTATGACTTATTTTATGAACCCAGTATGCAGGAGGAAAATTCCAACTGAACATTGGGGGAAATGTCCTAATAGGCATATCATTGGGCATGAAGTATCTATTCTTGAACTTAGGATCATCTAAGCTTATGTAATGCTCAGGAACTTGTTTTAAATTATATTACTTGTTGGTCCAGGTGTGTACAACTAAGCTACAGTTCTGCTAGAAGTTCCAATAAAGAGCTATGTGTGGGCAAACAATTGAGGACAACCCTTGAAGCAGCTCCAATTTTTAATCCTTTTGTGGAAGGGTGTTTGAACTACACTAAAACATGTTATACAATACTTCTTTTTAATGCTTTAAATAGTGTTCATTATAACAATTGGGCAGAAACAATGGTATAGACAACAACAGTAAGCACCTTCTGTTGAACGTAGTTGCAATCTTTTTGTCATCTCTTCCCAATCAATTTAAATATGCTGGGCAAAAGGAACTACAGTAATTAGATACCTATCCATATAACTTCTATGTTTTCAGTTTTATATTCTTTGGAAGCAGCCTCAAACTAAAACCAAGATTCTCATGTCTTCTTTAGCAAGACTTATTAAAGTAAAAAAAAAAGAGAGAGATTATAAGATTTTGGAACTATTTCCTATTTAGAACCAATTGATCTAGTTTATTAGAGCTGAAACACTTTAAATTTCTCTCTAAGAATCTTCTTTTGATCCACGGAGGATTTAAGTCTTTTCATTGTTAACAAAAAAACTTGCAGCTGGTTATTTACACAGTGCTCTTCTCAATCTTTATTAGCTTGGGAACTAACCAATGCTGCTGGCTTTTCTATCATGTTATTGCAATTACCCCTAAACATGGCTCTTTACTAAGATGCTAAATGGGATTATTAAAATAATATATTGAGTATATAATTCCTGGCCAAAGTAAATATGCCTGTTTTAGCATTTTGCTAAATCAGAACCAAGCTTTCAATAAAATAATTCCACCTTAGGTTATATATTCACACAGATTCTTAAAGTCTAAAGCCGAAGGTTTGACTGTTTAGCAAATTGGAAAGATTTGCTACTGACATCTTTTCCCTTATTCAATATTGTGAGTTTCAGACTTTCTGCTTTCCTGTTGGGATCCTGGCTTAATCAGCCAAAATACAAAATGAGAGTTGAGATTTGCAAGAAAATTATCTTCTGTGGCAAGAAAATGTAGCAATTTGTGAAGGCAAGCAACCAGAGCTAAATGAAAGGAAAAAATATTTGTTTGGAAAAGACCTGGAAATTATTTCAATTGACAGCAAGCATGCAAATATCTATTGTAGAGCAAACAAAGTGGACAATCTTCCGTGGGATGCCTCAGAACTTAAACAGAATGCTAGAAACCATTTCAAAATCAATGGTTGATGAACCAAACTGTTAAGATATTTAAAAAATTAATAGTTGGAGCAGTGAAGGATTGGACAATGAGTAAGAATGCACAGTTGACTTCCGGTTTGAGCTTCTTCGGCGACATACCAAAACCTTGTCTCTGCGAGGCTTCGATCTGTGCTCGCCGCTGGAGTGCCCTGAGCCAGCTGGTTTCGGGGCTAAGCCACCCCATAGAGGTGGTGAAGAAGGGGGAGACTGCCTGCAGGGTTGAGGAGAGCCGCATCTCTCCTCCCCAGCTGGCCATTACTCCCTTTCCTGAAGGCGGTTGTAGTGGTGGTCAGAAATGGCCACCACAAAGAAGAACTCGACAGGAAAAGAATGTGCAGGAGGAAGATAAGAAGAGAAAGTTTTGGTTGACCGGGTCAAAAGCAACAAATAAGGTACCCTGGAATTGAAACTATTTAAAAAAAACAATAACATTGTTCCCTAAGAAGAGTTTTAAGCTGCGAAGGAGACAGAAAAGGGAAAAGATTTGTGTTTTTTTTCTCCTTTTCCAAAACTGACAGCTAAGAGACTTAAGCAAAAAATTGGAAAAAAATCCACTTCATCAATAGGCCACAACATCAATAGGCATTTAATGCTAAAAATAAAAAGTCAAAGGGATAATAAAGATTTCTGGATAATTAAAAGCTTTTGAAAACAGGAAAGGAGAGAAAAAGAATAAAAGGGCAGGATCTGGAAGGGAGGAGACTGCCTGGAATTAAAAAGAACTTACAGCAAAATCTTAACAAGACTTCCAAAAGATACATTTTAACTGAAACATCACAACAATTAGAGCTGGCCATGAGCTGTGATTGGTTTCTGTGAGTGAAAAGGGGTGTTTCCTCATTTCCCGCCTTTTTGCCAATTGTGCTTCCTGTGATTTGCCTCCTGATGTTCCTGCTGTATTGATTTACCTGATGATGTTCCTGTTTGCGTTTCTTATTTACTAAATATATTTATTTTTATAAACTGTTAGTTTATGTCAGTCTCCAGGTTAACTTGGACATCAGCTGTGCAATTGCTTAATACAAACCATAATCTGTATTGTTCTTCTCAAGTTGTCACTATAGAGCAGGGGTGGGCAAACTACGGCCCGCGGGCCACATCCGGCCCATTGGTCTGTCCAATCCGCCCACCCTGAAAAAAAATCGCTGGGTGTGGCGTATTGCCCTGTGCTGCGTGGCCCCCAAAGCTGCAAAACAGTGCGGAGCGCTCTCGGGAGTAAGAAAGAAAGAAGAACTTTGCAAAGGCCTCGGCTGGGAGTTCGAAATCACCTTCGAGTGCGACCTCTCCGAAGGTGACTCCCCCGATCCCCTTTTTTTTCGGGGCTTCCAGGCTTAAACTTTGCAAAGGCAAAGTTTGCAGGCGGGAGCGTCTTCCGACTGAGGAGCGGGAAGGGTTCCGCCCAGCAGGCAGGCGGGCTGCTTGGAGCGGGCTGCTTGGAGCCACCTAAAGCTAGGCCGCTGCTGGTGGAGTCTTGCCCTGCCTTGGTGCCCGTTTCCCAGCTCAGCGGTCCTGCTCGGGCAGCACTTTAAAAGCCTGCTCCCAGCACCCGAGCAACTTCCCAGCAACTTGCGGCTTCCTTTTTCCTCGCGGGCGCCGCGCCTGGCCCTGAGCCGTGCGGCAGAGGGGAAACCTGGAGCACCACCGGGTTGCCTCCTCCAAGCAGCCCGCCCACCACGCCGGCGGAACCCTTCCTGCTCCTCGGCGGGAAGACGCTCCCGCCTGCAAACTTTGCCTGTGCAAAGTTTAAGCCTGGAAGCCCGGGAAACCCGAGCAACTTCCCAGCAACTTTCGGCTTCCTTTTAACTGCGGGCGCTCGCACCTGGCCCCGAGCCGCGCAGTGGAGGGAAGCCCGGCGGGCGGGCGGGCTGCTTGGAGGAGGCGACCGGCGGTGCTCCGGCAGCAGGAACAGGCAGTTCCACCCGGCTCCGCTCAGGTGTCCGGCTGGGGCTGTCAGGAGTTGCTACCGCCCGGCGCAGCTCACGCGGCTCCAGTCCCGCGTTGCCTTGGGAAGGAAAAGGCAAAACCAGGAGCCGCTGAGCCTGAGCTCTCTCCGGTGCCGCTGCTGCCATTGCAAAGCACCGCCGCGGCTCTTCCTTTTTGCCTTTCCCTTCCCGAGGCAACGCGGGACTGGAGCCTTGCGGAGCTGCGCCGGTGGTAGCAACTCCTGACTCAGGGGGCCTCCGAGGGGAGGAAGGAGGAGAAGAGGGGGAAAGGGTGGGGGCGATTCCCAAAAAATCTTGTGCTGACCCGCCTGTCTGTCAAATTTTAAAAGTCAATGCGGCCCCGAGCCAAAAAGTTTGCCCACCCCTGCTATAGAGCTTTGATATGAAATTAGGAAAGAAAATGAAAGTATCTACAGTATATATTATTTAGAAAATTAAATTAGATTAGAAACTAAAAAATATGGTAGATGTAAACAATTTGAAACCCTAAAACCAGGAAAAATTGAAAAATAAATTGAAGCTGAATTTTAACAATAACATTTCAACCAATCACAGAGCTGAATTTGAAAAGCTATGATAGACTTAAGGCATTTTCAAGAAAAATAAAGCAATATTAGTTTCATATAAGCCAATACAAAATTGTATTGCAAACAAATTACAGTTTAGAGCAATTCAGGACCAATTCTATAGAAACATTAGTTCTGAGCAAAATTGAAGTGAAAAATAATATTTTGAAAATTTGCAAATTTCTGAAAAGAACTATAGGATCACCTCATAAAATATGACAAGCTAGCTAGCAGCGATTACCACTACAGAAAATGAATTCAAAAGAAAGACAATGGAAAAAATTTTAAGTATAACAGAAGAAATGGTTCAGAAGTGATCAAAGGGATTCAAGAACTGGAATGTATCTGGAACAGATGCGTTAAACTGATTACAAGGAAGTATTTGATTCTTTTCACATAGCTGGGTTTAAAAAAGGATAGAGGTTGTTGCTCTCAGTCTAAACAAGGTTTTGCAGAAATGGGACTGAAAGTATGCAAGACAAAGTTAATATTTAATGGTGATGAATTAGGTAAAGGCAAAATGAAAAGAGGAATCCTTCAAGTTAATTATTCATCCCTTTGGCAATCATCCAATTGACAAAGATGATAAATAAGAAATGAATGGTTTTGGCTGCCCAAGAACAAACACTATACCAGTGTACCAGTCACCACGGCAAAAAACAGAATAGACCAGTTTGATAGTAAATGCCACTTGTACAAATATAAATATGAATGGTTTGTCATGTAATAAGAGAACACAGCAAAATCACACAACTGGTTAAAAATCAAGCATGATTAAGCTGCGAAGATATTACACTGGGATTTATGTGAAAAGTATGACACCATGCAGGATTTAATTGGTTGGGCAGATGTTATGGGAGAGAGGCAGTCTCTCAAGTAAACAGGCTCTGTGCCTTGTAGGGCTTTATAGGTAAGCAACCAGCAACTTCCACCTTCCCTGGAAGCAAACTAGTAACCAACACAGCTTACCAAGCGGAGATGCTATATGGGCATACCAATTACAGCTTGCACTGCCACCGGTTGAACTCACAAGTGCAGTAGGACCCACCCCTGCACTAGGACACAAGTGCAGGGGTGGGATTCAAATTTTTTAAGAACCAGTTCTGTGGGCATGGCTTAGTTGATTGTTGTGGCTTGGTGGTCATGTGACTGGCTGGGCGTGGCCAACTCAATATCACTCACATCGAGGCACGCATCTCCTCACCTGGCCTCTCATGACTGTGGGGATGCTGCAACAGTCGTAAATGTGAAAAATGGTCATAAGTCACTTTTTTCAGTGCCATTGTAACTTTGAATGGTCACTCCCCACAAGCAAAGTACCAGCAAAGGAGGAAAAAAAAATCCAGAGACGTTCCTAAGACAGGAAGTCTAGTCCTGCCAAGAATGTAATAAGGATTAACGGAGAGGCAGTTTCTGTAAGCAACACCAGGATGTTTCTTTCCTGCCTTCCTTACAGGATTAGGCCAGTAATTTCTTCTAACAACTGGTTCTCTGAACTGCTTAGAATGTTAACAACTGGTTCTAGCGAATAGGTGCAAACCTGTAGAATCCCATCCCTGCACAAGTGGTTATTTGAAGAGCCCTATCTATCACTAATAACAGTATAAATGCATCTGTATCTTTCACTAAATACAATATACATGCCAATGCACTAAGGCAGACATTCTACTCTATTAAATCAGAAGCCTGGGTGTGTACATTGCAAGAAACTAGACATAGAAGTCCAGTCAGAAAAAAGAAAAAGAAGAAAAGAAAAAGAAAGGGAAAAAAGCATTGTGCTTTTCTACTTTTGCCATTTAACAACTTAGGAAGACTCAAAAAAGAAAGAATCATAGCCTTATGGATAGTAATAGCAATAACACTTAGATTTATATAGAGATTCACAGTGCTTTACAGCCTTCTCTAAACTGTTTACAGAGTCAGCATATTGCCCCCAACAATCTGGATTCTCATTTTACTGACCTCAGAAGGATGGAAGGCTGAGTCAATCTTGAGCTTGGTGAGATTCGAACTGCCAAATTGCAGGCAGCCGGCAGTCAGCAGAAGTAGCCTGCAGTACTGCATTCTAATCACTGTGCCACCACAGCTCATAATTTGATGGATAAAGTATCTTCTGTGGGATAGGGAACTTTCCTGTGGAGTTGAACTTTAAGCATACAAATAAAATATATGTTTATAGGTATATTTTTTCAGTACTGTTAGAGAAGGGACCCACAACTAAAGTCACCAATTGACCCAGATTCAATCTCAAGAATATATTTCCAGAAGGTATAGTTTAATCTGCAACAGCTCAAACTCAATTTATGGCCTACAAATACAAGAACTCTTTTCAAGCAGTGACCACAGTATGATTGACTTTTGTCTCAATTTACGCCCTCACAAGGAAGATCATAATGATGGATCTCCAAAATACAATTTCAAAAAAACCAACTATGATCTCATAGATGCTGACCTATCATCTCTTGATTGGCACATTCTGTTCTCTAACTGTAATATTAAGAAAACCATTATAATGCATTCTTACTTGAACTTGAAAGAGTCATTAAACTATATGTACCATTAGTAACCCATAACAATAAGGAAACTTCAATTTTAAAAAACAATAAGGAAACTTCAATTTTAAAAAAATCACTATGGCGTAAAAACAAAATTAGCTACGTAGCAAATTTTAAAAACTGATACAACACCTTATGCTGACAGATAAAGGCAGAATGCACAAATTATTACTGTAAGCAGGAGGAAAACCTCCTATGTACAAAATCTACCCGCGTCTTCCACAATTTTATAACCACCAAACTTAAAGACTCAAGAACCATTGAAGCTTTTTCTTATCCAATAATATATAAAAAGGAACAAACAGTTAGATATGGTGAGATATTGAATGAAAAGGGTGAACTTAAATCGATGCAAGCATTGGAAGAACAAGATGTAAAAATGAATTGGTTTTCATATTTGCAAATACAATCTAGATTTGATAAAGATTTCAAAACAGAAGGTATTTATGATAAATTGACTGATTTAGATAAAATGCTGATGAGTACTGATGAAAAGGTAATTTAAAAACTCTATGGACATTTATTAGAATTTAAGTTGGAGGAAGAACAAGTCAAATAAACGATGATTGCTTGGGGGGGGGATTTTGGATATGGGATTGATTTAGAGAAATGGCAAAAATTGTGGTCTCAAAATTATAAAATGGCAATGTCAACTGCATATAAAAAAAATTTGAATAAGATGTTTTACAGGTGGCACCTACTCCCATTGAGAATTGCGAGAATGTTTAAGAACAAATCGGATAAATGTTGGAAATGTGATCAGATACCTTGTTCGTATTACCATATGTGGTAGACATGCTTGGATGCAAAAAGATATTGGATGAAAATCTACACATGGTTGGAAAATATGATAAAACAACACATAGACTTTAAACCAGAAATCTTTTTATTGGGAATTATACTGGAAATATACAATAAAGAGCTGAAATATTTGTTTGTAAATGTCCTGACAGAGGCTAGAATTGTATTTGCTAAGAATTGGAAAAATGAAAAAATACCTATGCAGAAAGAAGTTATTAAGAAAATTATGGATTGTGCTGAAATGAGTAAATTGACATTTGAAATGAGAGAGTAAGAAGATAAGCAATTTTATATGATACGGAATTTGTTTTATCAATGGTTGGACAAAAAGACATGGTAATGTAATAGATTAGATAATTTTGTAATAGAAGTTCAATAGATTGATGTAAAATATAATATAGACATATATAACCATTGGATGAAAGTACAATATAAATTTCAAAATAAAATTTGGAATATCTCGTATAAAATGATGGAATATATAGTTTAGTCATGGATGATTAATTACTGATAAATATATAAGCATATGTTAGTTTGACAATGTGAAAATCTATATAAACTGTGAATAATGACTATGAAAGGATAGCACAAAAGATTTGTAACCAACTGACACACTGTATGTACAGTATATAAAATGGAAGGTGGTTTTATGTTTTTATGTTTTGTTTGTATATGTTTGTCTTAAAAATAAAAAAAAAACTTTTATTAAAAAAAACCCCATCCTACCTCTAAAGGGACCAAATGGGAAAGACTGCAGTGACAAAACTGTTAAGGCCAACCTCTTCAACACATTCTTCAGTTTAGTCTTTGTAAACAGCAATGGCTCATGCCCCACATTTCCTAGTCGTACCACAACTAACTGCAATGATCTACTACATAATGACTTTACAGAAGATAATGTAGAACAGGCACTACAAAACCTAAAACCATCCCTATCTATTGGCCCCAATGGATTATGTGCATACTTCTTACAAAAGCTCTCCTCTGCCATAGCAGAACCCCTAAGCATTATATATGATATATCATTCAAAACCAGCTCCTTACCGACCCTATGGTCCTTAGCTATGGTCATCCCTATCTTCAAAAAAGGTGACCCCAGCCTGGTTGAAAACTACAGACCAATCTCACTGTGTTGTGTCATGTGCAAAGTTATGGAATCAATCATTAACCAATTTATCACCCTCCGCTTAGAGTCAAACAACCTACTCTCCAAAAAACAATTTGCTTTCTGGAAAAAAATGTCCTGCAACCTACAACTCCTACACTGCAAAAACATATGGACTACTCTACTCAACCAAGGTAAAGCAATAGACACAATTTACATAGATTTCTGCAAAGCCTTTAATTCAGTGGTACATTACAAATTACTGTTAAAACTAAACTCTTACAGCATTTCTGGATCCCTTCATAAGTGGATTACTGCATTCCTGTCAAACAGGCAAGAAATAGTAAAAATAGAGAGTGCTATATCTAACCCTGCTCCAGTTAACAGTGGTGTCCCCCAAGGCAGCGTTTTAGGACCCACACTGTTTATACTCTATATAAATTACCTTTGCAATCACCTTATAAGCAACTGCTTCCTCTTCGCGGATAATGTAAAACTATTCAACACCATCAACAATGCTACTGTTCTTCAAAAGTGACCTTGATAATGTATCTGAATGGTCAAACATTTGGCAACTCCAAACCTCGACCAACAAATGCTCTGTCCTACACATTGGTAAAAAAAAATCAGTACACCAAATACAAGCTAGGCAGATATGACCTTGTTGATCACCCTCACTCTGTCAAGGACCTCGGAGTACTCATATCTAATGATCTAAGCGCTAGAGCTCACTGTAACAGCATTGCCAAAAAGGCATTAAGAGTTGTAAATCTAATCTTACGAAGCTTCTCCTCTGAAAATATTGAATTGCTAACTAGGGCATAGAAAACCTTTGCTAGACCAGTACTCAAATACAGCTCATCTGTCTGGAATCTGCATTATATATCGGACATTAATACAATTGAGTGAATCCAGAAGTATTTTATGAGAAGATTACAATATTCCTCTGCTCGCAACAGAATACCCTATATCACCAGGCTTGAAATTTTGGGCTTGGACAATCTTGAACTACGCCACCTATGGTTGGACTTAAGTGTAGTACACAAAATTATCTGCTACAATGTCCTACCAGTCAATGACTACTTCAGCTTCAATAGCAACAATATAAGAGCACACAACAGATACAAACTCAAGGTAAACTGCTCCAAACTTGATTGCAGAAAGTACGACTTCAGCAACAGAGTGGTCAATGCCTGGAATACACTACCTGACTCTGTTGTTACATCCTCAAACCCCCACTCCATTAACCTCAAACTATTCATAGTTGACCTCACCCCATTCCTAAGAGGGTAAGGGGTGTGCATAAGTGCACCATTGTGCCTCCCGTCCCTGTCCTATTGTCCCCGTTTATTCATACCCATTTCCTGTATTCTTACTCATGTTTATACTTATATACCTATTATCTTGTAAGTGATTGACAAATCAAATCAAATAAATAAATAATATTATCTCTTATTGAGAAATGGTAGATGGTAACTATTAGTTTGGAGTTTGGTTGCAGGTTCCTCGTAAATTTAACCACCACTGCTCTCCTGAAGAAAAGATAGGTGTGAAGAGGTTTCAGATGTACACTCCCAAATTCAAAGGAGATTCCTTTCAAATTGCTATTTATTTCTTTTCAGTTCAACATTTGCTTCAATCAAATTGAGATATTTACTATTAACATCACTATTTATTTTTGTTAACATTAGTCTTTATTTCTGTTAATGTATATTATTTCTTCTTATTCTAACAAGTGCTCAATGAACAAATGTTTCTGCATTTCTTCGGTGAATACAGGGAGTCCTCAACTGACAACCACAATTGAGTCTCAAAGTGGGACAGTTGTTAAGTGAGCTCTGCTCCATTTTACAATCCTTCTTCGCACAGCTGAGAAGTGATTGTTAAGTTACTAACACAGTTGTTAAGTGAATCTGGCTTCCCCATTGACTTTTCTTGTCAGATGGTCATAATCACATGATCCCAGGACACTGAAACTGTCATAAATACATGCCAGTTACCAAGCATCTAAATTTTGGTCACATGACCACAGAGTTGCTGCCACAGTCATGAGTCACCTTTTTCAATGCTGTTGTAACTTCAAACAGTCACTAAATGAATGTAAGCCAAGGACTACCTGAATTGCAACTAAAAGTTTTAGCCCACTAAAACTATTTTTCAGAAAACCTAAACTTTTTCTTTTATTATCTGTGTCCAACCCGCTCTTTGAGATTCGTGTGCCTTCGGACATACAATAAAATGATGTTTAAGGAAATCAGAATCTATATGCTTTTGAAAGTGGAACTTTAAACATTAAAAGACAAATCACATTTAATATATAGCTTAAAGTGAATCTAACCAAATTGCACAAAATTTACCCACTTCAATACAATACTTTACCTTAAAATTAGCATTGGATTAGCTCAGGTCTGGGAATGCTTCAGAAATACTTCAAAAGAAGTGCTTTGGAAGACAAGTCTTGAAAAAAAGATGTAGCTGTTTTAATGAGTTAATCCTCTCACATCCTTCCAATCAGAATGAGTCCTGCAAGATTTTATTTATTTATTTGAAATATCTATATAATACCTTTCTTATATCAAACTCTGAGTGGATAAGATAGTGGAGATCTTGCAGCATTCTGATGTCACAGCAGTTAGATATAGAAAGTAGAACTGATTGATTGATTGAGTCAATCTGTATAATCGCCAATCTCAAAACGTGATTCTGGGCATGAGCATATTAAATAAAAATAAGAACAATTGCAATCATAAATACAAAAACTAAAATGCATAGTAGCGGAGGAAATAACACAGACGAGTAATGCTAATATGGCCAGCAGATGGGTCACTTCACAGAACTAGGTCTTTAGGGCTCACAAAAGTCCAGGAGGATTGGGGCCATCCTAATTTGCTGCAGTCTCCATTGGTGAAGAAACTTCATCTGGCAGGATCCAAGAGAAGAGCCTATTCTGCTGTGGTGCCTGTCCTTTAGAATATCTGGTGCCATCTTTCTGACCTCCCTTTAAGGGCCTGAGGACCTGGCTCTGCCAGTTGGCTTGGTACTCAACAGAGGTGTATCACACTGGAGGTGGTTGATGTATTAATCTTCCCTTATGCACATTCAACTCCCTTCCTCCCCATCTTTCAAATTGTAATTTATTACTATTATTAAAGGTAAAGGTTCCCCTCGCATATACATGTTAGTTGTTTCTGGCTCTAGGGGGCTGTGCTCATCTCAGTTACAAAGCTGAAGAGCTAGCGCTGTCCGAAGACATCTCTGTGGTCATGTGGCTAGCATGACTAAACACCAAAGGCACACGGAATGCTGTTAGCTTCCCACCAAAGTGGTCCCTATTTTTCTACTTGCACTTTTACATTCTTTCAAACTGCTAGGTTGGCAGAAGCTGGGACAAGTAATGGGAGCTCATTCTGTTACACTAGGGATTAGAACTGTTGAACTGCTGACCTTTCTGAGTGACAAGCTCAGTGTCTTAGCCACTGAGCCACCCTATTACTATTGAGTGTCCCTATTACTATTATTAGGAATATTTATTGTTCATAGATGTTTAATGTTTATAAATTGTAAACCATCCAGAATCATCTCAAAGTGAGATGGGCAACAAATCTATCTATCTATCTATCTATCTATCTATCTATCTATCTATCTATCTATCTATCTATCTATCTATCATCTATCATATCTAGGATTATCTTCCATAAGGCAGAAAAAGCACCCTGTACTGAATAGCACTGCTGCACTGAATAATGAAACATGCTCCAGTGAACTCAAAGAAACTCAAGTTTCTCATACTCAGTATAAATATACAGAACCATACCTGGCAAGGTAAACTACATCTATATTTTACTACCTGTTCTTTACTATCTGCTCAGAAGTTCATTTAAATTTAATGAGGCACATTCCCAGCTAAGTCAACATGTAATTATAACCCAGATTATATTTTATATATATGTGTGTGTGTGTGTGTTGATTATTTCCAGTGTGTCCAGTGTAAATATTCCAATATAGAATAATCTAAAATAATTTTGATGGAGGTCATTTTTTTTTTCTTGAAAATACTAGTGCATATTCAACAACCTTAGGATGATTTATTTCTTCATTTTCTAATTCTCCTGTATTTATCACAGATTATCAGCCAGTTAGGAATGTTATAATATATGTTATCCTAACTCAGGAATGCTATAATAAGATAATATCATGGTACATAGTCCAATGGGATAGTGCCAGTAAAGAAAAAAGCAGTATCATTTGATCTAACCAGTCAGTTTGGCAACCTAATGACAATATAAAGAATAGTGTAAATAAGCCAGCATGTTTTGTGCAAAGAAAGAGTGCCACAATTTGCTAGCTGCCTTATTTCAATTATAAGAACCTAAGAAAATGAACCTTATGAATAAACATAATAAAAAGAAAACAACATATATAGCTAATTTCTGAAGCTTAAGAAATTTTTCTTACATGCACAGTTTATGTAAATGTGTGCGGGTAAGTGAACACAAATATACAAAGAACAATTCTAGGGATTTCTCTCTCGCCCTTCTTCCTTCTTATTATCTTCTTCCAGAAACTATACACAATTATTAGATGAAGCTGCTTTATGATTCATTACTTCTGCATACTGAGGATAATGTTTAAGCATCTCATAAAAAAGGCGAGCTGTCAAACGTTGAAAAGCTTTTGAGTTGATTAAATATGGTGCTTTCACTTATTAATCAATGGATAGGTTGATTAAAAAGCTTAAAGTTACTCTGCTTACTTGTTCCTGACCCATACGAGGTCTTATTTGGATCAGTACTTGGTGAATTTCCCTGTGAAAACTCCTTTGTGCAAGCTATAATATTTAAAACAATATGGTTGGTTCAGCACTGAAATTAGCAAGATACCTTTCTCTTTATAATGTTACTTCTAGTTGTAGTTATTGGTGTGGCTGTAACCAGCCTGTGCACTCTTAAGTTCTAAGACTATTCTGAAAATGGAAAATATTGCATGAGTTATAACATCATGTTGGTGTGCACCATCATTCCAATATTAAGTCTTGTAATGGATGCCTATTAGTTTTGGGCAGACTTTCAACAGTTTTCAGCAAGTTTTCAAAGATTTGCAGTACAGAGATGTAACCATACCCACCTCACCCCAAATTGATCAATTTTCCGAAGAACTTTAACAGTGAAGAAATTATTATAACTATTAAAATTAAAGAAACAGAATAATGCAGAACAGAGAAGGAAGTGAGAGTAGAACAGATATAATCCTCATATCTCTTTAAATTTGTCCTGAATGTATTGCAAGAATGACTGGTTGGGAAGAGTTGTCAGCTAGAATCAGACTAGGAGGCTGAAACATCAACAATCTTAACTATGATGGTTCGCACTTGAGTCAGAAGCACTGAGGAGCTTCCAGATTGAAAGAATTAGCCAGTGACATCCCCGTTGCTCTGGGGACACCCAGCTGGGGACTCCTTTCACATCCCTGGAAGGACATGGAGTGAAGGACAAGAGCTCAACCCTGCCCTACTGCAACCCTCAGGTCTCGAACTTGGGTTTACTAACTTCCTGCCCATTATTCCAACCACTTGAGCCACCATGTTCCTTTAACAATGTAGGTAACACCTACTTCATTAGCTAAGACTAAAGAAGATTTAGAAGGTTTCATACAAATAAAAATGGAATGTGAAAAAAATCTGGGTTGATGTTAATATTAAGAAGACAAATTCACAACAAGGGACAAACTTTTGGGAGGACTCTAGAATAAATAAAAACAAGCAGTGTGCTGGACAGAGGATTAATCATAAGCAGAAAGATCATAACACACTTTGACCATGAGTGTTAAGCATTTTTAAATGTCAACAAAGATACAATAGTTAAAATAATGCTTTTTTTGTGGGTTAATATATAGCTGTGGCAGCTGGACATTGAGAAAGTGCAAGATAAAGAAGGTGGATGCTTTTGAATTATGGATCTGGCAATGGTTTCTTAGAGTATTATGAACTGTAAGAAGAAACAATCAATCTGGTCCAAGCAGAGACTGATTGTTCCCTTGATATGATCTGCAAGAAGAAACTCATATACATGTGTTGGGAGTGGATAATAGACTAGGAAAAATAGCTAATCTTGACAAGGTTGATGGAAGGGAAGAAAGGGAAGACACTTTATAATAAGAATAGATGGAATCAAGAGTCTTGTTTGAAGAGCTATAAATTATTACTAGAAGAAGCTAATGATGGCTAGCATTTGTCTCTGCAGTATACAGGAACTGAGGCTGGTTCATTGGCACACAATCATGTATAATAAGATATAGAGAATGTTCATTGTTATAAATATTAAGCAAACTAAATATTAAAAAGTTTAGGATTCTAAATGTTGACAAGCATAAAATATTTATACTCTCTGAACTTGGTTGTTTTCTTGCAGAAATTTCATTATTCAGCTAACACTGTTGATGTTTCCTAGTTGGCTTATGAAACTTCTGCAAGAAAACAGCCAAGTTCAGAAGCACCAAGGACTCCACAGTTCAATCCTGAGCTACAAATATTCTCTTCTATTAGAAACATATATTTATTCAAAACTGCTAAATAAAGTTTTGACATATGGCCTCACCCATATCCTTTCTCATTTTCTCTTAAGGGAGTTCCCACAACTGTAGAGTGTCTTCACTAGTGCTTTCTGTTTTCCATATTGCCAGATGAAAATACAGTTGAAACAACCACCACCAGTAGAGATATGGTGGGAAATTGCACAATGTTCACTTGGAATAGCAACAGAAGAAGAGGATGGTGGCCAGTTCCTTGGTTCCAGAGGAAAGAATGAAATTCTGTAAGCTGGAAGGCAAGTCAAAGGAGGTATTCCCATCAGTAAGAAAATATTGCTGCATAGCTCAGGAGAAAAGAATTCACAGTATTTCCTCTGGGGATGAAGAAAGTGATATGATGCATTCCACAAAATTGTGGAGACCACAGAGGAAGAATGTCATTGTCAGCCTAGGAAGCCATTTTTTACTTGGAAGCTTTGAGACTGCCACATTTAGTGCCTGGGAATTTGGGAGGGGGGATTTCATAGAGAGGGCGAAGATTAGACTCAACAACATTCTTTCTCAGAAAGTCAAGGACATGTTACCCTTCACCTGGAAGGGAGTGACAAGAAGGATGTCTCCAGTTGGGATGACGATTGGGCCATGTGATGAACTGAGGGGTGCAGGGGATGGGTCTTTGAATTTCTTTTGAGAAGGGAAAACCGAGAACTCTCAGATTTTGATTTTCCCAGATGTGCCAATATGACAACTCTAATAAAATGGAACTTTGAGGAAATGCTTTTCTTGGAGTTGATTGGTTTGAAGTTTGTTGGTTAGAACACTGATAGTCATATACTCCTTTAAACGTGGAAGGAACTTGAAACAATTTCTCTAGTTTTAAGACATCAAATTAGAAAATTTACTAGTCATTACATAAGCAGGAGACAATACTCCAATAAATAAATGTACCATATATAACCATACAAAATTTATCAACACCCAAGGCAGGGATCACTACTTTCAGGACTCATAGCAGAGTCCGCAATGTAGCATCTAGAAATTATAGCAGTCTTGCACATACAATCAAAAGTATGGATCTGGTATGTATTTGATACATCCAGATCCATACTTAATAAAAGTATTCTTAATCCATACGTAATAAAAGTATGGATCTGGTATGTATCTCATCATAATAAAAAAAGGAAAAACTAGAGCAGACACATGAAACCATCAACAACATCTTCAAAGGAATACAATTCATAAGTGAAGAAAACAATAACACAGTATCCTTCCTGGATATTTTCAGCAGCAGAAAAAAACAGCAGCAAATTAGAAAAAAACCAATGTAACCAAGTGCTCCATTAGCAGAGTAACAACCCAACTTCTCACAAGAGGAACAGTATAAGAACATTATTCAGACAATCTCAAATGCACTGCAGCAACCCAGAATACAAGAACAATGAAACACATTCTATACAACTTCCCAAAATATGGATACCCATACAATTAATCAAAAAGTGCTTGACCATTCAACAACTTTATAGCACCATCAACACAACTATGATCAAAAACATCACAAAAAAGCATCAGACTGTTACAACCACATGCCATCATTGTGGTACACAAATTATAATCCTCCAAAACATCTTAAGTAAACCAAAATATCCAGCAGCCCAAGAAATAAAAATTATAACATACAGTGTAAGGATTTTAACAGCCGCTATGTAAGCCACACAGACAGACTAGCAGAGTGCATCCATGAAGACCAAGTGTTTAAAATAATTAATCAATTATTTTAATTATTGTCATTCACATGTCATTTTGTCCTTCCTTTTACATCCTTTCTTTAATGATTCTGTTCCACCATTTCTTTGACATTAGTGTAACTCTTGTTTTGTGGCAAGTTGTCCCACAGCAAGTTGACTATGGCATTTTGGCCACAGCAAGTTGGCCATGGTGAGTTGACTATGCCAAATTGTCTTAGACTCCATGAAGAGTGATGTAAAAATGTTAAATAAATGATGATCTAATGTAAAAATAGAATAACTGTCATGTTTCCCATGCATTGGCATTATGTTATCAGTCTCTTCTAACAGGCATCCTGTTCAGTAAACCATAACTCTGTCCAGGAAACTCTATTTATTCCTCACAGTTAACATACAACACTAGATTACTCCTAAACAATGCTTTTGTTTTTAACAGGCTCTGAGATGGAGAATTGCACCTTCCCCATAGACACATATTTGTTTCCTCAAGGGTAGTTGAAATCCAGTTCTAGTTTTGCTTCAGTTCTTTGTTTGCTATCAAAAAGGGTTAGGATATCATTGGTATCCATTAAATTTTCTTCTGCAATTATTTAAAAACAGAGAGAAAATGGCCACCTCTGGATCCTGAATTTGAAGATGTGTTTTCTCAAGGACTTAGATTAATATTAATTACAGTGTTCAGCAGATTACTTGGAACTCATTTGGAACTAATTCATTGCTCTGCTAACATATTTGCTTGAGTGATACATATTTATTTGCCTCTGTAGTTAAGTATGTTAAACTGAACAAAAAAGGGTTGTTCGTTTCTAAGAATGCAGTGCTAATTTGGTGTTGACCTACCTTTTTCAGGCTGCTGGATTCTATTTTATAGTTCTCATGTCCTCATTTTCATGGCTTGTCTTTCTCCTGTTCTGGATGGATTCAGGACATCGGGTGTTTGTCAGTTCTGAGAAAATGCTGAGTTGACTTTTGCATAAAATAACTTGATCTTTTAGGGAGAGAAAAAGGAGGGGAAACTAAAGATTAGGCTAGTTCTATGTTCCTAAATAGAATTCCCCCAATTCAGCAGTCTAGGCCAAAAATCTAGGCCAAGACTATCTATGTCTTAGCCTTATGTCTTAGCCAATCTAGGCTAAGATACATAAGATACATAAGAAATTTTCTCATATTCATCAGTGAAACCCAATGCTTTGCAGCATGACAGAGTTCAATATTTTTTAAAAGAATTATATTGCCTCTGAAAGGAAGCAAGGCAACGTATTACATTAATTATTTGTTATATTTAAATTATGGGGCATTAAATGGAATGCTCCAACATTCTGAATATTTTCTCAAGAATGTGTGAAGCAGACTCAGAACTATCAAATGATCTACTTTGCTAGTCCTGCTTTCTTGGGTTAAAGAGAGAGAGAGAGAGAGAGATCACTGACAATAATAAGCAGTGTGAACCCCTTCACCAACATATCAAGGGTTTTAGGGAAAGAGAGGGGTCTCAGGGGGGAAGTCTCAGGACAATTTCTTTGGCTAGTGGGTTCTCGTTGTGGTGGGGGAGAGGGAGGGAGTTTTTTTTTTTTTTTTGTTGAGGGGGGGGGTAGAAAATTTTTTTTTTTGTTTGGGGGGGGGGATCACCATTGCCTAACAAACAAAGAAAATTCTATCTCTGACATATTGGAGGCAGGATGAAATGCATCATTTTTACCTGTAAGCCAAAGAGTCAAATAAACTTTGTGTTCCTAAAAACGTCCCTATTCTTCCTGAAAGTGCAGTATAACCATGAAGAACAGAAAGTGAAGGACAGAAGAATTAGCTGTGGAGACTTAGGGTTGATAAAAGGAGGATTTGCAAGGGAGAATTTACATTTCAATTTCTCCTCTGTTTAGTCACTGAAACAACAATGACAAATCTAGTATACTAAGTTAGCACAGTTGGAAAAGAGACATGCAAAATTTGCAGACAAATTTCAGGAGATCATATTCCAGTAAGATATTAGTGTTGCTTTTCTCTGGATAATTCTCCTCTACATTGCAGGTAAAGCTTACTCTTGTATTGTAGAAATGTAGAAAAATATTATTTTAAGGCTTTGTTTTATTTATATTTAGGAAATAAATAGGTCTTGTTATTTAGTCCTATTTATCTTTGTATATATAATTTTGTTTGAATTATTTTAAAAGCTTTGTACTCTTTTTCCCATTTGCAGAAGTAGTTTTTGAGACAATGAATAAAATAGTCATGAAACAGTTCCAAGGAAGCACTTCATAGCAAGGACTCCAAACAGTTACTTGTTGGAGATACTGTTGAAATGGGAAGCTTACTGGATAGGAGCCATAAAAACATCAGCTCAACAGTGTATAATGCTCAAGGACATAGCAGAATAGCCAGAGGTCAGTTGTTATCATTGCAGTGGTTTCCCAGATATATCAGCAGTGAAATATGTCTCAAGAAAAATTAATCTGAAATCTTTGTGACCTTGAAAATTGATCTTGTGCCAGAATTTTTTTCAGTCTTCTGTCTTATTTATATTACACACACACACACACACACAAACACACACACAAACACACACACACACACACACACACACACACAGGGAGGGAGGGAGGGAGGGAGGGGGAGAGAGAGAGAATAATATAATATAGGTATAGGTGTGGATAGTACAGAGAGAGAGAGAGAAAGAGAGAGAGAGAATAGTATAGTAGAGGTATAGGTGTGGATAGGAGAGAGAGAGAGAGAGAGAGAGAGAGAGAGAGAGAGAGAGGGAGAAACCCCAAGAGAAAGAGCCAGAGCTCAGAGAGCACCAGACTTGGGTAATGAAACACTCCAAGAAAATAGCCAAGCTTACAGAAGCACCAAGGACTACATAATTCAACACTGAGCTGGGTATATTCTCTTCTATTAGAAATAAGTATTTATTCAAGGTGGCTAAATAAAGTGTGTGTGTGTGTGTGTGTGTGTGTGTGTGTGTGTGTATACATATATTTCATATTAGTAATAGTAGTAGTAGACAAAGACCAGAAGACAGTAGTGGTGTTAGTTGCAGTCCTGCAGCAATATCATGAAGAAGTGTGAGAAACTGAAGAAGTACCAGGAACTGGAGAGAATGTGGAAAATAAAGACCAAAATGGTCCCAGTAGTAGAACATAGAACAACAGAGTTGGAAGGGACCTTGGAAGTCATCTAGTCCAACACCCTTGCTTGAGCAGGAGAGTCTATTCCAAATATTAGCCTCTACCTAAGATTGAACTCACAGCCTCCTGTTTGTGAGGCAAGTGCTCCACTTCTAGGCCACTAGTAGTAGGATCACTTGGGGCTGTGACTCCTAAGCTGGAAGAGGGGCTCCAACAGATCCCAGATTCAGAGCTCTGTCTCCAAAAGAGTACAGTAGTAGGAACAACTAAAATCCTGTGCAGAACCTTCACACTCCCAGATCTCTGGTGGAGAACTCAAGATTGAAGAAGACACAGAACACTCATAAGTATTTTTATATAATTCAATTTGATTTAAAAATTGATATCCTGGAGGGTTCCCCTCACCCACTTAATTTTTCTTTTTTCCCAAAAGAAAAGATAAATCTGGTGAAATTCTTGGTAGCTTTTGGGGGTTGGAGTTCACTGTGGTTAGCAAAAGCTGGATACATATAAATCACCTGAGCAGTCTGAAACTCTCTTGACTTCCCAAGTTTCCATTAAAGGAAATAAATCATGAAGCCACATATCTCTTTTAAAATGAAGAAACATGATCAGCCAAGAAAGGGGAGACTGAAGGGGAGAAAATGATTATAGAAGCAACAGTGCAGGTACCCATCTCTCCAACTATGGCCCCTTTATGATCTGTGGACTTCAACTTGCAGAATTCCTGAGGTGGGAATTCTGGGAGTTGAAGTCCACAGATTGTAAAGGGGCCATTAGTTACCCATTACCCCTTTGCAACATTACAGAAAATAAATTTTGGAATTAGGCTGAAGTAGAAAAAGAAAACTTCATCAGAGAAAGAAAATGAGGGAAACTAGGAGACATCATTCTAGTTTTTGAAGAATTTTGTAGAGGAAGGCACCACAACAATCATTCATCTCCACACCTACTCCACACCTATTCTATACAACTCAGACAATAATGGATCAAAGCATAAGCAATATCTGATTCTTTTGGAAAAGAATAAGCTTGGTGTGGCCAAGTATGATGAAAGTTTCATTTACAGCCTATAATAGCTATGTTCAAAATCTAACCACACGTGAATTCCAGGTTTCTTGTGAAAGGCTCACACGGGATTTATTTTAATTTTCAAATGTACATTCAAAAATGTGATTAATTATACAATTGTCTTTGTTATCCAACACAGAAGATATGTGAATGGTAAATTGTGAAAATGGTTACGTTTTGCATTAAAAACAGCAGTAGCACCCACAGTTTCTAGTCTTTTATTGTGGCTTCTGCATCCACTGCCTTCAAAACTAAGTGACAGATATCTGGGCTCATCCTGAGATCTCAAGCTGGGAAGCAAATCCTTCCTACTGTGAACTGAATAAAATACACAAGTGTGGTCTATTTATTGGACATTTCTCTACTTGCAATGAAAGGAAAAATGGGTCATTTCTCCTGTTAGATCCTACCCTGGGAAACAGGAAAGTGATAGACTATCTCCCCGAAGTGAAGGAATATATAAAAATATCCCGACAAATTGTTCAAATCATTAGCTTTTAGACACAAAAGCACTATGAGAGAAATCTGTAATACTTTCCTGAATTTTCTGCTGGAGTTAGTTGTACAAGGACCAAATTCCCTAAGGTTGGTATCTATGGTTTGGTTTAGAATGTAGTTTGGAACACCAAATTGTTGTTGGGTTAAATTAAAGCCTGTCCAATTCATATTACTCCCGTTTTTAAATTTATTTTTTATTGTTCTTAAAATAATGAAAATGGAGGAAAAAAAGATAAAGACAAGCATGCATTGTCAAAGAAACACATACAAATGGGTTTTCTAAGTGAAAAAAATACAACAAAACAAAAAGAAAATATTGTAATACATAGCTTGAAGTAAAATATTTATAATTCTCCATATAGTTATCTAACATAATTATTGTTCAAATATATACTATATCTTTTACATCTAATCTCTATGTTTATGTCTATCTCAATTTGTATCTCTATATCTCTATACAACATATTTATATCTACAGAATATCTATCTGTTATCTGTCCGTCTATCCATCTATCATCTATCTATAGCTATCATTTTTAATTTTTGTATTTTGTATAAATAAGTCCCACATTTCATTGTATTTGTCCATACATAATGTATATGTCCCCTATTTTAATGAGACTTGTATTTCCCATTAATTAGTAATACAAATGCAATACAAATATTAGTAATATTTACAGGATTTTTGCTTTTTTTGTTGCTTTATTGGAATGGGACACGAGGTACTGAATTCTATTGGCTTTGGGATAAACATGTGCTTTAGATTCTGGATTTTTATTCTATATTTTAAAATCTACACTTGTATATTTGTTGGGCTGGGGGTGGAGAAGTTTGGATAATATTGGCAAATGTACTTATCTTTTATATGGAAATATATACAATTTCAAAGAAATTTGTCATTCAACTATTTACATTTAGGGTTAATTAATAACTAATATCCCTTTATGGTATCTCTTCCACAATAATTCAGTCATTAAATAAATGCATGGTCACCACCTTTATAGTTTTCTTTCCTTTTCTTTCCTTTTTTTTAAAAAAATATAATGCCTTTTTATTGATGATATAATTCCTGAAACTTTGTGCAGATAAGCCAGGTATACCTTATGTATATTAGACTTTTAGCACAATTTTATGTTTTGCAGTCTATGAAATATCTTGTTTGTATATTATGCTTTAACATGTTGATAATATATGGTTTTAAAAATAACTTAAATAATATCCAGGCTTTGTTTCTCCCTGAGATTCACATGATTCCCATCTAACTAGTATTTCAAAAGGCTGTGGAGCTCTGTCTCTTTAACCAGGTCTTTGACTAGCCTGAATGAATTCCCCTTTCTTCTTCTTCTTCTTCTTCTTCTTCTTCTTCTTCTTCTTCTTCTTCTTCTTCTTCTTCTTCTTCTTCTTCTTCTTCTTCTTCTTCTTCTTCTTCTTCTTCTTCTTCTTCTTCTTCTTCTTCTTCTTCTTCTTCTTCTTCTTCTTCTTCTTCTTCTTCTTCTTCTTCTTCTCTGACTGAGTTTGTTTATTTGTTTAGTGTCCCATCTTTATTATTTTCACAAATAACCCAAGGAGGCAACTTATCCCACATACATTCTTCCTTCTATTTTCCCCACATAACAACCCTTTGAGGAAGATTCGACTGAGAGAGGTTAACTGGCCCAAAGTCATCTAGTTAGCTTTCATGGCTAAAATGAGAGTTTAAGTCTCATTTCTGACCTAGTGACTTAACCACTTGTCCAAACTGGCTCTCTAAATGTAATATTCCTTCTTCTTCCTATTTTTTCCAGAAAAGCGTTTATTATGTTTATTATCTCTGCCATTGTTGTTCTTTCTTGTTTTGGGTTGTTTTCCTGTTTTAATGTTTTTAACAATTTATATACTTCCCAGAGTTGCTGAGAATTGGAGGAGGGGACAGATGAATCTAACAAGCAAATAAATAAACATTATTTTAAAAAACAAAGAAAACCATCTTTTTCATTTTATGTTTAATTAGTTTTTAAGGTTTTGACCCTATACTTTGTGATGAGTAACTAAGCAACCGGGAATTTAATGGGCACTTTTAAATCTGCACAGGGTGTGTGTGTGTGTGTGTGTGTGTGTGTGTGTGCTTTGAAATAATATAATCCTTTTCATCATTAAGAGACAATAGGTCCCATAGAATTTAGCTTACTACTGACTAGCGATATATCCTATAAATCTACTTAACTATGGCTGCACTGTATATTTGGAAAAAAAATGATGATTGGAACAAAACCTGTTTTAATTATTTACTATGAAAACCTTGAATCTGACTCAATTGCTCAAGCAGTATCAAGGATTTGATACAATATTAAAATGGGAACATAATGTTTATAAGCACATTATGAAAACCATAAACCAGATTTTTTCTTTCTCCCTGGAAACCAATAATTTTCCAGTTGCTGCTGAATCATAGTGCCCAACACCCCCTACCAGATGGACCAATGTTGAAGAATATTGGCATTTATAGTTTAGCGAAACTTGGAGGGCTCATGTTGTTCATGTTTTCCCCCAAAAAATAGATAGTTGACCATTATAGGTAGTAAAGCCAACATAAATATATTATTTATTGTAGATAGAAGGATCCAGCCAACCTTACAGAATGGGCACATAAAACCATAAAGCTGGCTTCAATATTCATTGAGTGCAGTAATTACATTTGTCTAATAATTCCTAATATGGATGAAACCAATCAATAAATCAATCAATACCATGTCCTGGTAGCCAGTATAACTGAAAACACCACATAGGATGTAACCTGTGTAGATAGAGAAAATATTGCCCTCACTCCTCCCTTGAAGACGTTTCACTTCTCATCAATGAAGCTCCTTCAGTCCTGACTAAATAGTGGAGAATGGAATGATTTATACTCCTTGCAACAGGGGTGGGCAAACTTTTTGGCTCGGGGGGCTGCATTCACTTTTAAAATTTGACAGATGGGCCGGGTCAGCACAAGATTTTTTGGGAATCGCCCCCTTCCCCCCTTCTTCCTCCTTCCCCTCCCCTCGGAGCCCCTGAGTCAGGAGTTGCTACTGCCGGCAGATCGAACATCGCTGCCCAGTCCCATCGTGCCTCGGGAAGGGAAAGGCAAAAAGGAAGAGCCGCGCGGTGCTTTGCAACGGCAGCAAGGGCACCGGAGGTTCAGGCTCAGCGGCTCCTGGTTTTGCCTTTCCCTTCCCAAGGCAACGTGGGACTGGAGCCGCGTGGAGCTGCGCCGGTGGTAGCAACTCCTGACAGCCCCAGCGGGACACCTGAGCAGAGCCCGGGCAGAACTGCCTGTTGCTGCTGCGGCGCTGCTGCGGGCGTCTGGCTGCCCAAGTAAAGAACCGCACCAGCTCAGGGCAACTGTGAGGAGCAAGAGGGGAGAGGCAGAGAAGGAGGCAGAGAAGGAGGAGAGCACCTGGCCAGTTGGGGAGGCTTCTTGTGCTGCCAGTTGGGGAGGCTTCTTCCCGGCTCCACTTGCTTCCAACATCCGGCGCTGCCCTGTTCTGTGCGCTGGCTGCTTGGACTTACTGGGCCTGACACAGAACAGGGTGGCGCCGGATGTTGGAGAAGCAGAGCGGAGCCGGAGATCATTAGCCGCCTCTTTCGCAGCACAAGAAGAACAGGGTGGTGCCGGACCATTGGAGAAGCGGAGCAAAGCCGGAGATTAGTAGCTGCCTCTTTCGGCGCAGAAAGCTTCCCCCACCAGCCGGCTGGTCTCCTCCTTCTCTGCCTGTTTGTTCTGTATGGCCGAGGAGGAGGAGACCAGCTGAGAAGCACGCTGCCAGGCGGGGGCCATGCAGTGCAGGGCAACACGCCACCGCCCAGCCCTGGCGAGGGAAAGCAGTGGGCGTTCCCTGGCGGTGGCCTTGGCCCCGCTACCAGGAAGCGGCTGCCCAGCTCCGTGTTGTGTGTGCAATTTTTGGCGCGGGTCTCTTTTGGCCGGCCCCAATTTTTTTTTCAGAGAGGAATTTTTTTTTCAGAGGCGGGCCGTATTAAAATGACCAACGGGCCGGATGTGTCCCGCGGGCCGTAGTTTGCCCACCCTGCCTTACAATCATCTGATCGTTAGTACTCTCTCTGAGAGTCGTTGAGGCCACTGGGAGATTAATCTGTGCCCTAAGGGTCACCTGAATAGTGTGCTTCCACACCCATTTACACTATTCAGGTGGCCCGAGGGTACAGATAAACCTCCCAAGTGGCCTCAGCGAATCTCAGAGAGAGTGCTAACGATCAGATGACTGCAAGGAATATAAATCCTCCCATTCTCCACCATTTAGTCAGAACTGAAGAAGCTTATTGGATGGGAAGCAAAATGTCTTCAAGGAAAAACAGAAAAGTCCAGTTGCCTTTTTCTTTTAAAGCACCTTTGGGACAACCTGGATGACTGAGAATCTCCATAGATTTCACTGTAAAGCTTTGCTGTATTTGTATTGAAAGAATTGCGCTGTGGGCACTGGCCCTAAATCTTCAAATCAATAATTCAAATAATCAAAGTTCAGAGTATTTGACTTAGTTGAAACGCATATCTTTAACATTTATTTCTTCCTTTTTAGTCCATGATTCATTTTGCTTTTGTGAAAAGGCTTACCCTTTAAAACCAATATTGTGGGGATAACTTACAAAAAGGTTAAAGTAAAATGGTCCTTGAGTCAGGCTTGACTCCTTGAGACATCTGTGAGTTTTCTTGGAATGGTGCAGATATAGTTTGCTACATCCTTCTGGGATGTTTGTTTGACTTCTTAGAATAGCCTACCACAATGGTCTCTTCAAGTATAATTCGATGCTATTTAGATTTATATATCAGCCAAAATTGGTCAGATGCCATTACCTGCTGAGATCTCTCTATCTATCTATCTCTCATCTGTCTGTCTGTCTGTCTGCCTGCCTATCTATCTATCTATCTATCTATCTATCTATCTAGGTTAGGGATCTGTTAAAGGAATGAAAAATAAGATGCACTGAACACTATCAAGCTATTCTATCTTTTTTTATTTATTTCCCTAAATGACAAATTTCCCATGAAATACTCTTTCCCTGTGAATTTAAAATTAACGGGAGAGGTTAAAAATTGCCCTCCCTGTATTATTATTTAATATGACCTTTAAAATTGCTGACCTTTTCTTAACAATATTTCTTTCTGTTGATCTCACACTTTTTATTTAACTAACCTTTTCTGTTTTCTAAAAAAAAATTCTCCTTTTTAGTGCTGATTAAATGTTGTGGAGGGAATAATTTTCGTATAAGCACAGAGCACGAGATTTGGATGAGCAGATGCCACATCTAACCACCTATGATTGCCATGATTTTGGCCCGTGATATTTTTCCAACATGCAGGAGGTTAAACAACAACAACAGCAACAACAACAACAACAACAAATTTTGGGAGAGAAAAATATCATCTAGATGAGCTGTGGCAAGCCTAGAGGGAAAACAATGATAGAGGATGTGCGGTGAGCCACATTGTGATGGAACTGAGATACTCAGGAGAAAGCCAAGAAGCTGAAGAAAAAGAGCTGATAAGGGAATGCAACTGGCAATGAGATGACAACAGAAAGCTGTCCCTAAGGGAGGATGACAAACTCGTAATTAAAGTTGTGATGGTATCTCAAGAGGCAAGAACATGAGGTTTCTTTTTCCCCTTTAAAATTGGACAAAATAGTTGCGAGAAGAAAATGGTTATTGTAGGCCTGCCCAAGAATGTTTGAAATGAATCTTTTAATCGTTGTATGCTTACTTTCAACTAGAACCATCAAATCTAGTATGCAAAAATGTGAGAGTTCACTAAGTAGCAGGGAAAGCTTTGGCTCTTCTCCATCACTTTGATGCTTTCCTGGTGGGCAATTGGATTTTTGCCTCCCAGGTCCGATATCCTAAAGAGTACAGGTAGTCCTCAACTTACGACCCCAACTGAGCCCAAAATTCCTGTTGCTAAACTGAAACATTTGTTAAGTGAGATTTGCCCCATTTTATGACTTTTTTGCCATTGTTATTAAGTGAATCACTGCAGCTGATAAGTTAGTAAACTTATTGTGAAATGAATCTTGGCTTCTCCATTGACTTTGTTTGTCAGAAGGTCGCAAAAGGGGATCACGTGACCCCAGGATACTGTGACCATCATAAATAGGAACCAGTTGCTAAGCATCTGAATTTTGATCATGTGACCATGGGGATGCTGCAATGGTGTGAAAAAGTCATAAGTCACTTTTTTCAGTGCCATGGTTACTTGAATGGTCACTAAATGAACTGTTGTAAGTCGAGGACTGCCTGTAAATTTAACAAGTAAATAATAAATAATAATTTGTATAGTGCCCTGTATGAAAGGCCTCCATGATATTCTTTTGTTGTTAACCATATTTTTTTGCAATCACCAAGAGGATATATCACTCAAAAGTGGTTTAATCCATTCAAAAAAAAACTACTGCCATTTTAACTCTGGTGTGGGATTTCAGGCTAGGTGTGAAATTTCAGACTGGATGTGTGCTTATTTTTGAAAAACCTTTCTTACTCATTGGATGTCATTTTAAACTTTCACATCGTAGTTGCCCTCTAGTGAACATTGCTTGTTTCCTTACTGGAGTATGAATTTCACAGAGATATGGCTGGGAGGTCTCTTCACTCTGGTCTCTTAACACTAATAGATATTGCAGAAACATCCTTCACTGAACTGCAATTCTGTTTTTTCATAACTGTCCTTCCTGCTGGGGAATATTCATCTTCAATATATTCTAATAGTCTTCCAATGGACTGTTCACAGCTTCACAGAAGGAATCGTGCACTGATAGAAGTAAAATCAAAATCCCAACAGGCCAGATTCCACCTTGCCCCATTCAGGCTGCATGTTGTGGTCCACTGACGGCCTGCCGAGCTGGTAGCAGAGTTGGACAGTGGGGAGGAACATGAGCCATCCTGGAGTCTGGGGAGAGCTCAGACAAGGGATCTGCATCTGGCACAGAGATGGGGCCAGGGCCATCTGAGAGTTACGCGCTAACTCCGGAGCCTCCAGAATCTGACATCAGTGAAGCAGAGAAATAGGGGGAGCCTGTTCCCAGTGTGCACTTGCTCAGAGCTGTAAGAAGGCAAGAGTAGCTGAGACAAAAGGGACGACTCAGGAGTAAGGCTTGGAGATGATTGGCCCCTCCCATAAGACATAAAGGAGGAGCAAAGGGACATGAGCCTTTGCAGGAAGCAACTTTGTTCATTCTGGTCAGTTTAAACTCTGAAGCTCCCTGTTGACTTTGTGCTCCATTTGGCCTTGTACAGCTAATTGGCAATTTAGTCGTTGGCAGCATTTCAAGGAAGATAAAGGTGGGTGCTTATCAGTCTTATCCTGAAAGACTGTGGCAGATTTCTGTTGGATTATTCATAAACGGTTTGGGACTCATTACGGGCTGTGAATGCATTTAATTCACAGCCGTTGAAATAAAAATAAGGTTTTTGGAAACAATGTGTGATTGTTACTGTCTCAGGAAGCCTTGGTCAGAACACTGCAGACAAATATAATCTTTACAGTCACAGTGGTGGGATTTAATTTTTTTTTACTACTGGTTCTGTGGCATGTCTTGGGGTGTGTGGCATGTCTTGGTGGGTGTGGCTTGGTAGGCATGGCAGGGGAAGGTAACTGCAAAATTCCATTTCCTCTCTACCCCACTAACCTGCT
Organism: Notechis scutatus; assembly: GCF_049901735.1. Classification (NCBI taxonomy): domain Eukaryota; kingdom Metazoa; phylum Chordata; class Lepidosauria; order Squamata; family Elapidae; genus Notechis; species Notechis scutatus. Next base: position 16,885,451 of record NC_142012.1, on the reverse strand, counting down.
TTCCAGCTCTGTTCTCCTGTGCAGAGCAACAAAAGAAGATCCAACCAATCAGCTGGGACTTGGGAGGCAGAGAACAGATGGGGGCAGGGCCAATCAGAGATGGTATTTGCTGGTTCTCCGAACTACTCAAAATTTCCACTACTGCTTCTCCAGAACTGGTCAGAAGCTACTGAATACCACCTCTGCCTACAGAGAGATCAGTGATGTCTGCAGTCTTGTTGGAGACTTAATTCTGAAGGGTTACTGGATGTCAAAAGTGCAGAATTGACAGAATGAACAAGTTGCTTATTATGACCCTTGATTTAGCAAACTATCCCACTGTAGTCTTTGAAGTGTCTCCTCCAGTCATCAAACCATTGGTTTGATCCAGGATCCCACATTTTATTTATTTGTTTCTTTATCATATATAAGAACCGCCCATCTCCCTCACAGAGAATCCTAATCCAATTTTGATTCAGAAATTGAGATTTCTGAGCTTCCTGATGACTACAATTGGAATTGAATGGTGTAACAGCTTTTCTTGAAAGTATCTGGACCATTTAGGATCCATATATCAGCTAAATATGCAGTATGCATGTTTGTGTTTGGAGAAGGGTTGTTTTAATATGTGCTGGTGCCTGTGTGTGTGTGTGTGTGTGTGTGTGTGTGTGTGTGTGTGTGTGTGTGTGCATCCCAGCACTCTCTAAGTGGTTTACAGAGTCAGCATGCTGCCCCCAATGATCTTGGTCCTCATTTTACTGACTTTGTAAGAATGGAAGGCTAAGTCAATGATCAGCCAGTTAGAATCGAACTCCTGGCATGAGTTAAGACTTAGTCAACAAGAATTAAGGACATACTTGATCTCTGTGTAATGTTTTAACAAGTAAATAATAAATAATAATTTGTATAGTGCCCTGTATGAAAGGCCTCCATGATATTCTTTTGTTGTTAACCATATTTTTTGCAATCACCAAGAGGATATATCACTCAAAAGTGGTTTAATCCATTCAAAAAAAAAAAAAAAAAAAGCTACTGCCATTTTAACTCTGGTGTGGGATTTCAGGCTAGGTGTGAAATTTCAGACTGGATGTGTGCTTATTTTTGAAAAACCTTTCTTACTCATTGGATGTCATTTTAAACTTTCACATAATCGTAGTTGCCCTCTAGTGAACATTGCTTGTTTCCTTACTGGAGTATGAATTTCACAGAGATATGGCTGGGAGGTCTCTTCACTCTGGTCTCTTAACACTAATAGATATTGCAGAAACATCCTTCACTGAACTGCAATTCTGTTTTTTCATAACTGTCCTTCCTGCTGGGAAATATTCAAGTTCAATATATTCTAATAGTCTTCCAATGGACTGTTCACAGCTTCACAGAAGGAATCGTGCACTGATAGAAGCAAAATCAAAATCTCAACAGGCCAGATTCCACCTTGCCCCATTCAGGCTGCATGTTGTGGTCCACTGATGGCCTGCCGAGCTGGTAGCAGAGTTGGACAGTGGGGAGGAACATGAGCCATCCTGGAATCTGGGGAGAGCTCAGACAAGGGATCTGCATCTGGCACAGAGATGGGGCCAGGGCCATCTGAGAGTTACGCGCTAACTCCGGAGCCTCCAGAATCTGACATCCGTGAAGCAGAGAAACAGGGGGAGCCTGTTCCCAGTGTGCACTTGCTCAGAGCTGTAAGAAGGCAAGAGTAGCTGAGACAAAAGGGACGACTCAGGAGTAAGGCTTGGAGATGATTGGCCCCTCCCATAAGACATAAAGGAGGAGCAAAGGGACATGAGCCTTTGCAGGAAGCAACTTTGTTCATTCTGGTCAGTTTAAACTCTGAAGCTCCCTGTTGACTTTGTGCTCCATTTGGCCTTGTACAGCTAATTGGCAATTTAGTCGTTGGCAGCATTTGAAGGAAGATAAAGGTGGGTGCTTATCAGTCTTATCCCAAAAGACTGTGGCAGATTTCTGTTGGATTATTCATAAACTGTTTGGGACTCATTACGGACTGTGAATGCATATAATTCACAGCCGTTGAAATAAAAATAAGTTTTTTTGGAAACAATGTGTGATTGTTACTGTCTCAGGAAGCCTTGGTCAGAACACTGCAGACAAATATAATCTTTACAGTCACAGTGGTGGGATTTTTTTTTTTTTTTACTACTGGTTCTGTGGCATGTCTTGGGGTGTGTGGCTTAGTAGGCATGGCAGGGGAAGGTAACTGCAAAATTCCATTTCCTCTCTACCCCACTAACCTGCTTTCCAGCTCTGTTCTCCTGTGCAGAGCAACAAAAGAAGATCCAACCGATCAGCTGGGACTTGGGAGGCAGAGAACAGATGGGGGCAGGGCAAGTCAGAGATGGTATTTGCTGGTTCTACGAACTACTCAAAATTTCCGCTACTGCTTCTCCAGAACTGGTCAGAAGCTACTGAATACCACCTCTGCCTACAGAGAGATCAGTGATGTCTGCAGTCTTGTTGGAGACTTAATTCTGAAGGGTTACTGGATGTCAAAAGTGCAGGATTGACAGAATGAACAAGTTGCTTATTGTGACCCTTGATTTAGCAAACTAGCCCACTGTAGTGTTTGAAGCGTCTCCTCCATTCATCAAACCATTGGTTTGATCCAGGATCCCACATTTTATTTATTTGTTTGTTTATCATATATAAGAACCGCCCATCTCCCTCACAGAGAATCCTAATCCAATTTTGATTCAGAAATTGAGATTTCTGAGCTTCCTGATGACTACAATTGGAATTGAATGGTGTAACAGCTTTTCTTGAAAGTATCTGGACCATTTAGGATCCATATATCAGCTAAATATGCAGTATGCATGTTTGTGTTTGGAGAAGGGTTGTTTTAATATGTGCTGGTGCCTGTGTGTGTGTGTGTGTGTGTGTGTGTGTGTGTGTGCATCCCAGCAGTCTCTAAGTGGTTTACAGAGTCAGCATGCTGCCCCCAATGATCTTGGTCCTCATTTTACTGACTTTGTAAGAATGGAAGGCTAAGTCAATGTTCAGCCAGTCAGAATCGAACTCTTGGCATGAGTTAAGACTTAGTCAACAAGAATTAAGGACATACTTGATCTCTGTGTAATGTTTACAGCTTTCCAAGAATAAAAATGAAGGAATTAAAAAGGGAAATATATGTGTGGAAGTTTGTATCATTTTCTTCTGTATTCTTTGTACAGTAAATCATGTTAAAATTTATATATATTTCTTATTAAATTCATTCTTAAAAGAAATTTTCTCTAGTATGTACTTGGATGTATATTGGATACAAGAATAGAATAGAATAGAATAGAATAGAATAGAATAGAATAGAATAGAATAGAATAGAATAGAATAGAATAGAATAGAATAGAATAGAATAGAATAACAGAGTTAAAATGAACCTTGGTGGTCTTCTAGTCCAGCCCCCTGCTCAATCAGGAGAAAATATATTATTTCAGTTAAGTGTCTGTCTAGTCTCTTCTTAGATCTTTATACCTTTAAAATGAGTTTTCTATGGTACACATATTTGTTGGTTTGTTTTACTTTTTTTATCTGAACATTTGCATGTCAAAATATTTTTAAAAATCCCCCATTTACATATTTATTTTGGAGGACTTTGAGTTAGGTGAGGAAGAATCAACATGCTTTATGCAAAATGCCCGAATCTGCAAATGCAGCTAAAAATGCTGATCTAATTTGCAGTCCCCTATTTTAGTTTTAGATATCCATCCATCATAATACTGGTGACTGCAACCCTCATGGGTGGAGACAACATATGACCAGTTCTGACAAACAAAAGAAATGTACAGAATGGGTCCTATTGTAGCCACTATCAGACGTGACCACTGATAAGACCCAGCAGAATGATTTTCTTGTGTGCCCATTCTTAAAATAGAATGCAAGATATGAAACATCAGATTGTCTGCCAAAGAGCAGGTTTCTCCTTGAAGACGTTTTAAAAAGATAACAAATATAACCTTTGATGTGTGGCATTTAAAGATAAAAAAGAGCAATGAACTTCCACGAGAAGTGGCTTGATATTTTGCTCAAGGTAGACAATAAGTGACATGCAGATGTTGAGAAGTCTTTCAAATCATGAGATTTCCTGGGACTTATTACACATATATATTGTCAAGACAAAATCTTCATTTGTCTTCCATTGAAGTACAAGATGTGGGCTGTCAAACTTGAGACAAGCAGAGTGTGAAAATTTCTCTATCTCTTTGCTGCCATCTACTGGGCATCTGGGTTTTTCAACCTGCCGGAACAAACTATCAAATTAAATATTTTCTTCCTTGATTTGGGGGTCTGAAAAGATTTTATTAGGACACCCCTGTAAATGCTATGTGTCAGTACACCCCTCCCAAATAAAATGCAGTTTCCTATGGCTTATCTCTGAGTATATTTTGACTTCAGTTTTGTCATTCTCAGTGGAGATGTTAATAAGCACCGGGACTAAATTGTCTCTCTTCATATTATATTTAATGTATTTAGAATATGGGAAAATATCCTTGAATATCAGACATTTGGTTTTGTTTATATAAAGTAATCTGCTGCTTTAACCAACATGCTTAGGTCCAAAAATCTTTTTTGCGATGGGAAATATATTGATTTCCTGAAATTTCCAGTTCAGAGTTTTCACCATGAAGGAGATGTCTCACGACACTAGTCTTTATAATGCCCACTGTGGGACTGGTGATTCCATGAATATTTTCATTAATGGGCATTATCACAAATTTACTGAATCTTGAAAGAGAAAAAAATTAAAATATCCTTCTTGGAAATTTCTACTGGGGTGCTCACCGTTTTGCTCCTTTTCTCCCACCTCTGAGAGTGAAACACAAAGGTGGACATACATATCTATCTATCTATCTATCTATCTATCTATCTATCTATCTATCTATCTATCTATCTATCTATCTATCTATCTATTAAAAGCTTGCAACCTGTCCCATCCACATCCCTCCCCCCAAAAAAAAATTACAAAAGAAAGAAGACAGAAAGCTCTTTAAGATGTTATTTCGCAAAAGCACTATGTGATTTATCCAAGTTCATTCTGAAAGTGCAATAATAGAGCTACTTTATTAGAGATATAGCTTTAAGCACAAGTACAGGAGTACCCTCAGATATATTACCGAATGTGCTAACATAAAACACTTTTATTTTACTTTTGGGTGGAGGGAAAAGGCAAATTGTTCTATTACCTACTCTTTTTTGATGAAGGATTATGAAGACAATGCATTACCTCTGTAATGTAAATATGGATGCTTTCAAAAACACTATGTACCATTATTTTTGTTCCATTTCTTGGGTGGGCTAAACAGTCTGTATTAAGAGAGAGATGCAATAAATGGACACAATGGACACCAAAATGCCAATCTTGATAGATTGCTGCTCAGAGTCACCTCAAACCACAAGATGGGCAACAAATTGTTCTGACCTGGCTCCCAAGCACAACAAATCCTCTGCAGTTAAATAAATGTTCCCTTTATTAGGAGCACCAGCAACCCTGGCAAAAAGCTCACTCTCTCTCACAGCAGGCTAACAGTCTGTCTGGTAGGAAGATGAATAGTTGTCTGTCACATCTGTTAATCTCCACTCCCTGCCTTTTATCCCCAGAGCTAGGGTGGGGCTTCGCTAGTAGTGGTAGCTTTTCTGTCCCAAGGATCAGCCAATAGATTTCCACTGCTCTCCTCTCCTCTGTCTTTTGTGTATCTGTGCATGAGGCATTGGACCCAGCTGTTCCTTCTCTTCCTCATCAGCCACCTCCAGCCACCTCCAGGCTGTTGACTGTCTGTCTGAGGGCTGACAGACAGCCCAGACTCCACCTCTATCTCTATCTCTGCCAGCTCCATTCCCTCTTCCCCCTCAGATTGCATTGATTCTGGCCCTGACTCCCATGCCGCCTTCCTCATCTGGTTTGGCTGCTGGAGGGGCTGGCAGCCGACAGGCCACAACATAAATTTTATAGTAATAACCATAATGTTTACCTCAGAGAAAAGGACTTTTAGATACCAATCGTAGGGAAATTTGGATGGGAGAATGATATTGCCATTCTCTTTTGTTTGTCAACTTCCCATACACATATTTAGCCATAATGGGAACTAAAAGTAAAGGTGTTACATTTCATATACCAGAGCTTTCTTTTTCAAATATTGTGTGTAAAATTGAATGAAAGGTGTGGGGAGGAAGGAAGAAATCACTAAATGATTTTAAAGACAAGATTTTTATTTAAAAAAAAAAAACATCTTTGCTTCTAATGCGTAGTAGAAGAAGAGAATCCTTTCTTGGAATCCTAGGGTGAACAATTATTTGCATTTCTACAATTGGTAATTTTATCAGGTAATGCCTCACCTCCCCCTCTCCGCTTTTTTTTGCAGTAAGTGAAATGGTAATTTTTGTAACATACAATCCCTTACAGTAGATATGTTTAAAACAACAAACAAAAAACAATCCTCCGGTCTTCTGTTTGTTGTAATAAAAATTGACAGCTAAGATTTATTTCCTGGGACACTGGTGATTTAAAAAAAAAAAAAAAAAGAACAGAAACTATTTTCCTTTGAAGGTCCATATTTATGACTGAAAATTTGCATGGTTCCATCAGCTTAATTATTGTGAACAGTTTGAAACTGTTCTGAATGTTTATTTTTTTTTAGTGAGCAATTGCGAAAATAAATATCGTAAATTATTCTTCAAACAAATAAGGGTTTTCTTTTCTATGATAAATATAGAACATTATAATTGTTTCTAGGAAGCTTTTCATCAAATGTAATATAGTGAATATCAATAAATGATACTAAGATTAATACAGAGTTCCTAACCCTAACCAATTATCCTAATTCACCATGTGATTGGTCATTCAGGGATCTATAGAGTAGAACAAATATGCCTTTTAAATACCAGGTACATGCAGAGAAGTCAAGATGGTCAAGATGCCAGGCAGAAGGCACGAGATGAAGACACATTTGCTTTTAATGTGTTGAGTACAGTCAGATTCAAAAGGTACAGAGCTGCCATCTTGACTATTTTGACATCCTTTCCTTATGGATGACCCTGGATCATCCATAAAGAAAGGAGGAGGTGGAGATAGAAGCTTGCTGTATGGGGTCTAGGATAACTCACCATAGCTGATTCACCATGGCCAACTCACTGTGGGACAACTTGCCATGGGATAACTCAAAAAAGGAACAAGTGAATTGCAGCAGACTTTGTCTTGCTTTGGGTTTGAACCTTCTCAAGTTAGAAGTCTTCAAGGCTGGGAAGAACCAAAACATGGAGTCACTTGTCCCTCTTGTCCTCTCTTGAGTTATCCTATGTTGAATTATCTTTCAGTGAATTGTCCCATGATGACCAGTGGTGTGGTGAGTTGTGCTGCAGCAAGTTGGTTATGGTGAGTTGTTCTGTGATGAGTTGTCCTGTGGCCAGTTGGCTGCAGCAAGTCAGTGTGAATCAGCCACAGCTCGATGGCCTTGGTGAGTTGTCTGTGGTAAGTTGTCTGTGGTGAGTTGTCCCATTCTGTGCTGTATGTTCTGGACTGGAGGACACTGATATACGGAAGAAAAAGGTGGCTTAGCACAACCAAGGATTTGCTTCCAAGATGGCGGCAATGGAGGAAGCATTGTTACATCACAGGGAGTTAATTGCAGGGAGAAACGTTGCTATCAAACTAAGATCAATGATAGGAGGAGAGATGGAGAGGGAAAGATAAATCATAGAATAAATCATAGAGAAAGAAAAAAAACTGGTGAAAGAAAAAGGAGAGGAAAGATTGGAGAAATAGGAGAAAAACGATCCACAGCTAACTTGGCCTGCTGAGAGAAGCCCAGCTGTACCTGAGAGGCCTAGTACTAACTCATTGTTGGAACAGAAACCTGGAACGGACCCGACACTAGGGCAGGGGTGGGTGGGCGGGGCCAAATGATCACTGGAAATACTAATTCACCTGAACCAGTCTGAACCGGTAGAATCCCACCTCTGTATGGAAATTGTTTTAGAAGGACTACTAAAATAATCTCTTCCGCTGAATCCCGTCAACCATTTTAACAGGTTTTTCCACAAGTCTATTTCAGAAACTGTGCACCACTCTTCCAATTGAACTCTTCTGTTATTGTGTCACTGTTTTCCTCCCACATCCCTTAAGAAAGTTCATTATTTGCACTCCTCTTCTTCTTCTTCTTCTTTTTTTGCCCCTCTGTCCCAGGCTAATGGTTTGGGAATCCATAACTTGAACCAAGCAGGATGATAATTGCTGCATCTTGGAGCTAATTATCCATGAAGCAACTGACCACCATCAATAAAGGTCATCTATTGTAAGCATCTGCCATAAGCCCAATTTTCACTCCTGTGTTGCCAGGAAAATGCTCATTAGTGTGTGTTTTACTGCTGTATTATTTACTCTAGTGGATTTATGATTGCATGACCTCTCTTTTCTCTCTCTCTCCCTTTTTATCCTGATGATGATGGTCATGATAAAACTTCTGGGAGTGCAAAGTCTTGCATTTTTCTTCCACTTTAGGATCATCTTTACACATGAATAGAATAAAAAAATTATTGTCACACTGATCAGCATACATTAAAATGAAATTTTGTTGCATTCAGCTCTTAGAGTCAGATGATAACTGTTATGCATATACCAACATAAACACATATATATGACACAGAAAAACATCACAATCTAGTTCAAATGTATATATGTACATGGTGGGAGTAAAAAGAATCCTGCAACTTTATAAGATGGATGGCATAAGGAACAAGGCTGTTACAGAATCTAGTAGTCCTTCTGTAGATACTTTAAAACCTCCTCCCAGAGGGGAGTAACAGAAACAGAACATGAAGTGGGTGTGTGGGGTCTCTAATAATTCTTTGAGCTCTAAACACATAGCACTTATAAGCATTATCCTGAATGGCAGGAAGCAAGCTTCCTATAATCTTCTCGGCTGTCCTCACCACTTTCTGTAGGGACTTTCTATCTGAAGCGCTGCTGCCACCAAACCAAACAGTGATGCAGTTTGTTAAAATGCTCTCAGTTGTGCCTCTGTAAAAAGTGACCAGAACAGAAGGAGAAAGATGTACTTTCCTCATCCGATGCAGGAAATGCAAACACTGGCCTCCTATATCGTCTTCTATATCAGAGGTTCCCAACCTCCTGGTCTGAAGCCCAGTGCTGGACTGCAGCCCGTTGGGAACCAAGCTATGGAAGTGGTGGGTTAGTGACCGTGTGTAAAGCTGCATTTGCGAAAGCAGTGTGTGTGCATGCACGAAACCATCCCATCTTTTCCCCCTACTTCAGCTACCACCACCCTTGCTTGCCAATCCAGAAAGGTTGGGGACCACAAGTCTATTCTTTCTGATTACAATGAGTAGAATCAGACAACTATTTCATGACATGGTGATTTTTTTGGGAAACAACCACAGAAATAGGTTCTTATATATTGTTGTTGTCCCACTGTGAATCACATCCAACAATTAAATTGCAGTCTCACTTTAGATTAACCTATAGGCTACACCAGCGGAAAGCTACCATTTACATTGCTGAAATTTAACTGAAACGTTATGTTTATAATAAATATCTCCCTCTTACATTTTAATTTCATAGAATATGTAATTTCTAACATTTTAAAATCTGTTGAATTTGTTTAGTTTTATTAAGAAAATGTGTTTTAGGGCAGATTATTGAAAAGATCCGTATCCATGAACAATAAGGGAATGATTTCTAAAATGTCTTGATTTGGCAGAATTGGCCAAACTGACAGATGCTATTCTTTGAATTAGCTCTCATCAATCACATTGACTGGCAAATAAATCAAAGCACCATATTCTTTATTGGAATCGGCATTACAATTAGTTGTATTGGTCTAGATGGGCACCTTCGTCTGTACTTGATTTAAAATTGCTACTATTTTGGAGACAAAGAGAGAGAGCATTGATGATGGAAAGAGGCAAGGGTGGGATGCTACCGGTTAGGCCCGGTTCTATAGAACTGGTAACTCTGAAGAGCATCTGACACTGAACCGCTTCGCTGCGATGACATCTGTCTGGCCCACCCGCCTGCCTGGGCTCTTGGCTGTCCTTTATTTCCTGCTTTTTCCACCTCAGCTGCTTTGCACGGCACAGCTGAGGTTGAAAAAGCAGGAAAGAAGAGGATTTTCAAACGCTGCGCACCCACACACAGGGCTTGTCAGCTGTCCAGGCAGCACAGCTGATATACTTTTGCAAATGCTGTACACACACACGTAGAGCACGTGCACGCACAAAAAGCACTCTCACCGAATCAGTAGTAAGACCGGTTGAATCCCACCCCTGGAAAGAGGTAAATAATAATTGGTTTAAATTTTAAAAGCTAGATAGGAATTTATTCTTTGGTTATTTGCCTGAATAATATCAGTTGGTGAGGGAGAATTTAAAGTTATGGATCATCCATTGCTTTGAAAGTGGAATTAGATTACATACCAAAATAAATGTGCTCCAGCTTGTTTCTATAGCAATTATCTCTATATTATGGTATTTATTTGAAACTACATATGCTGCCATTCAAACTAACTTTTTCAAGCTAGTTTACATTCCATCAAAACTTAAAACAATAATTAAAGCATGCAATAAAATAAATGACCATACGAAGCAGCCAATGTACATAGCATATAATGCACTAGAAAGCAGGAGACTATGAATTCAAGTCCTGTCTTATCCATGAACACCAGCTGGGTGACTTTGGGCTACTCACTTTCTCACTTTGCAGGGGCAGGTGGGTGGGAGGCCAAACACTCACTAGAACTACCTGTTTGCCAGAATCAGTCTGAACTAGTAAAACCCTGGTCTTCTCCATCCTCTAATGTTCTCACCTCCCTCTGATTTGTGATAATGGACTAACTTAAGGCAATTGCTTTGACATGGAGATCCGAATGGCTTCATCCCAACACTTTGAACAGAAGTTCAAATAAATACCATGTTAGCCTGGTGGAAAGTGTTATTTGTGCATGCACTGCTCCATGTACGGGGGGGCCCCTCTACTATCCTCTGGATTTAAACCAAACAGCCACTCTGATCAGCTACTTCAAAGAGAAGCACTGCTTTGATTCAGCACAGTTTGTAGTAGCACTTGAGTTGAGGCTTCATTGAGCTGAAGTGCCCTTTTGAAGCTTTGTTGCCCCTTCAAATTTTTCCATTCAATCAAGATTCCCAAACACTTTATTGCACACATACCCTTTTTGCCAGTTATGTTCACCACACATCTCCTGCTTCTAAATATCAGCCAAGGAAGCACTCAACAAAGTAGCCATAAACCTGGAGGAAAAGAGTAAATAAATAAAATAGCGCTCTTTGAAGTCCATACGTAGCTGTGACATTTATTCAAGAGGTGGTTTTCCAATTGAATTCCAAACACAATCAAAGCCCTTTTGTTTGCAGGCCAGGTTTTTAAATCGTCTTCTGGGAGAGAGTCATCAAAGTGTATTCTGTGTAAATGTGGAATTAACTAAGCAAAGCTTTACTCATCTCTCTGGCATCATATACATTATAACTATTGTCCACTGACGGGTCTAAATTGTTTCCCGGGTTATCTAATTTCATCACCTTTCAGATCACTTTTGTGGATAAGAACCCAAGAAGCCTTTCTAATTATATGTGCTCTCTCCAGCAGGCTGGGTTGCAAATACAATATAAGCCTGAATATCACACTGAAATATGGATATTATTGTCAAACACATGGCAGGATATTCAAATAGACTTTAAAATGAATTATTGCAGTAAGTAGGAGGTACTAGAAATTGATCGAGTCATTTAGAATTTGAATGGAAAATTCTGTTTATATATTTAGCCAATCATGCTAAAATGGTTGCTTAGTGATTCAAATGTCTTTGCTCTAATAGAAGATTTGGAAAAGTATTGTATAATTTATCATTTATTGTATTAAATTGCTACAAATTCCAAAACAGTAGAGGCCCCATACAGAACACTAAAATTACATCTATCTATCTATCTATCTATCTATCTATCTATCTATCTATCTATCTATCTATCTATCATCTATCTATCTATTAAATCTAGCCAGCTTTAGGGGAACTTCTGAACTTGGAGACCACTATTTGGCTTAGATATAGCTGGCTTGCATAAAAAGGTGAATGACTCCCCAAGCACACAACTTTGGTTGTAGCAGCCAGATGGGATTGGACTCCCAGATCCTTGGCACACTGCTTAAGGGCCACCTCTGCTTATTCATATCTCATCACTGAGATTGCATTAAATGAAAAAACACAACATTTCAACTTCTCATGCAATGTCCTAGCCCAAGATCATATGAAGTCATTCTTTAAAATTAAAGTTGTTAAGCCCATGGGGGGGGGGATAATTTTACATAAAATGCATGCCCAAATATGGCTTTCTATTTTGGTTACACAGCCCCATGTCACAAGACCATATTAGAAAGACATTGTAGGATAGGAAATATGTTCCTTAAGAATTTAAATTGTACTTCCTTCTAAAAGGTGAACAATCTGCAGAATGTCAAATGAGCTTCAAACAAAACCTGTGGTTGATCATATTTTTAGTGCAAAAGGTATGAATAAATCCTTCTGGTGTAGTAAAAGGACTGCAGATATATATTTTTTCTTAACCCATCTCTTACCACCCCCATCCTCTCCTACCCAGAGTTGTCCACAAGAGATGAAGCATCAAGGGATAGAAACAACAACAACAAAAGCTTCCAATTTCCTAACTTTTTAATTCACAGCCACCAGAGTTCTAACACTGTTGAATCCAAGGGATATTAGAAAGTCAAAACAATAACCACCAGAATGGAGAGGAACCATTCCAGTGTAAGAATTTATCACAGCAGAAAATGTGGAAACTGCTCTTCTGAGTGTAAGCTCTGGAACAATTTTTTAGCAAGAAATAACATAACAAGCCAGAAAAGCTAACCAGGCCATAAAAAAAAAAAAAATCACCTCTTGGATCATTGCTTTTCAGTGAAAGACCTAATCTTCATTGCTTCTTAATCTCTTCCTAATTATACAGCTCTGTATAGGACTGAAAGATTCCATCTACCTTGTAAAAAATGACAATAAACGGATTTTGATCCTGAATTTCATTCCTGATTTCTGACTAACAAGTGTGTTTCTTATGTCTCATTTAAGAGTTAATATAATTTTATTCCCTAACATATTGGTTTCAGGTAAAACATCTTAAAAACAATCTCGTAAAATGCTTTCCTCTTCACCTTCACTCTATTTGTTGACTTATTACACAGAACATCTTTGGAGTTCAAAGCATTTTCTAATGCTTGGAAAGCATTTAGATTACAGATGGAAAGTTTGTCCCCAGAGAAAATTATTATTATTATTAGCGTATGGCATTGTTACTGTAGTCAAGAGACCACAATGCTATTCAGAGTATTAGTTTGGCTTACCAAGGTGATAGGACATGCTTGCGGGCTTCCCAAGGTGCACCATAGGAGGGCAAGATAGCTTTGCACTAGAGAGAAAGACAAGTGGCTCTTCCTGAAGTGTCATCCATCCGTCCCTTCCTGGAGCTGCTCCACAAATGGGCATTGCAACTACAAAGGTTCAGATCTTTCAGCAATCTGACTTCCTGCACAGAACAACAGCTCATCTCCCCACCAAAGTAGTACCTATCTATCTACTTGCATAAAACATGTTTTTGAACTGTTACATGGCCAGAAGCTGAGGCAAGTGCCAGGAACTCACCCTGCCACCCAGAGCTGGGGCTCAAACCACCAGAGTTGACATCATCTCCAGCATTATTAAACCATTGAGCCAACATTCCTCTCTACCCCAGAGAAAATAGACTTGGACATTTTGAAGTCTTCAATCCATGTCTACAGTTTGTATGCTGTTACAGTAAATCCCATTCTTAAATCATTTCACATGTGCATGTATCACAAATCTTTTTGCATGTAGTTCATTGTTGAGGTTCATATGTATGAATGCCTTTTCTTTCATTCTACTATGTTTCCCAGCTAGCTGGCTTTTCATGCTTTATTAAACCCAGGAAATGTTATGAGAAAATCCCTTCTTTGTTTTTTTTTCCCCTTTAGTGGTGCTACTGCCTTTATACAGAGAAGTCTTGTACCACTTAGAGATGCTTTTTGGCAGTTTATTCAACTTAACAATTTGCTATTTGGACAATTGATGCTTTGGAAGTTCCACGATTGTTAGAGCAGTGATCCCCAACCTTTTTATGCCGCGCCCGGTACCGCATCAGCTGGCGCCGCGGCCCAGTACCGGCATCAACTGGGCGCGCCATCTTTTTGACGAAAAAGTGCTTCCGGTGACCTCACCGGAAGCACTTTTTTCATCAAAAAGATGGTGGCGCCAGCGCTTCCGGTGACCTTTTTCAGGTAGAAATGGCTTTCTACCCGGAAAGCTCACCGAGCGCTTGGCGCCGCCATCTTTTTGATGAAAAGTGTTTCCGTGAGCTTTCTACCCGAAAAGCTCACCGGAAGCACTTTTTATCAAAGATGGCGGCGCCAGCAACCAGCGGCCCGGTAAGACTTGTTCCGGACGGTACCGGTCCATGGACCGCGGTTGGGGACCCCTGTGTTAGAGGAATCAATTGAGGCTTCTAAGTCTAATTACTGGACTACTAATTAGTAATCTAATTACTAAAGAAGTTCAGTATTAGCTATTTATGTGATGTTGGGGTTGTATTAGATACCTCTTATTGGAGGGGCAACTCAGAAAAAAGAACATTAACTCATTTTAGCATTAACTTGTCCAGAGATCTGTTAGCATGATTTTAGACCAGTATCTTTCTTCTCCTTGCTCACGACCTAGCATTTGACATGTATCAAGGCATCTTGTATGGTGGATGTTTCTGTACATGATGGTTACAGCACTGGAAGAATATATCCACATTTGATTTCTTAGAAGTGCATAGCGAATATGTGAGACCTGTCAACCAGCATTTCATGGAACTAGTTTGTTTGAGCTTATTTTCCAGGCTCTACCCACTCTTTTGTGAACATTGCGATGCTACATTATTAGGTTGACACTGGTAGATGCGTGTGCATTCTTTTCCTTTGATTTAATAAAAATAATGTTAAGAAAACTAAAATAGTAAGCCTATTTCATTTTGTTCAGCACTGCTCTTTGACTCTTTTAAACTAACTTATGCTTTATTGTTTTTAGTAAGCTTTAATTATGACTAATAAGCTGGCTTTTGTGCATGGCCTACTTAAATAGTTTTAAGCTGGCAGATGTTTAAGCAGGATGGACTTATCCAGATGGCTAAGAATATGGGATATTGCTGTGATTATATTAGCAGGCAGGTTTATTTTAGTTACTTGTGTCTTTAAATCAGTTCTGTAAAGGACATTTCTCCTTGCCTAGACTTCAGGTCATTTTTTCCCCTTACACTTTATGTCCAACAAAAGAAATTAATAATTGGCCAGGCACTATAGCCTTCCATGATAGGAGGTAATCAAATATCAGACAGGTTTCTTGTGTTTTCTTCATTTTTGTCTCACTTAAAGAAATGGCTCTTTTGGAGTATATTTAGTTTCATCAAAAATTTCCTGCTTTTGTCAGCTATTACCAGGAGAATTATGGGTACTTGTACGGGATTTGTTTTATTATAGAAACCACTGACTTATAGAATTGATTCCATGACTTTGCACATGACACAACACAGTGAGATTGGTCTGTAGTTTTCAACCAGGCTGGGGTCAACTTTTTTGAAGATAGGGGTGACCGTAGCTAAGGACCATAGGTTTGGTAAGCAGCTGGTTCTGAATGATATCTCATATATAATGCTTAGGAGTTCCGCAATGGCAGAGGAGAGCTTTTTTAAGAAATATGCACATAATCCATCGGGGCCAACAGACAGGGATGGTTTTATTTATTTATTTATTTATTTATTTATTTATTTATTTATTTATTTATTTATTTATTTATTTATTTATTTATTTATTTGCCAATTGTTTACAAGATAATAAGTATAAGTGTATACATAGTTGTGAATACATGAAACGGGTACATATAAGAAAAATAAAAGAAGAATAAGAGAAACAATAGGACAGGGACGGTAGGCACGTTGGTGCGCTTATGCACGCCCCCTACAGACCTCTTAGGAAAGGGGTGAGGTCAATAGTAGATTTTGCAGTAACCTTTCCCCAGGAGTGGGGTGGGAATAGAGATTTTACAGTATCTTACCCCTGCCACACCCACCAAGCCACACCCACAGAACCCATAGTAAAAAAAAATTGAATCCCTCTACAGCCTTCCTGGTAGGCATCAGGAAAATAGATCTAATCTGTGAGCATAATATTCTAGGTTTCCATAATCAGTTGCCCTAGTTTCACAGTAACAGATGAGTTTTAAAAATACAGGCTACCAATTGTACAAAGAATTCACCTTTTATTTATTTATTTTATTTGGTTTGTGAATTGCTTATAAGATAATAGGTATAAGTAAAAACATAGTAATGAATACATGGATACATATAAGAAAAATAAAAGAAACAATAGGACAGGGACGGTAGGCACATTAGTGTGCTTATGCACGCCCCCTACAGACCTCTTAGGAAAGGGGTGAGGTCAATAGTAGACAGTCTAAGGTTAAACTTTTTGGGGTTTGGAGAAGAAACCACAGAGTCAGGTAGAGTCTTCCAGACATTGACCACTCTGTTGCTGAAGTCGTATTTCCTGCAATCATTGGTGCCATTAACCTTGAGTTTGTATCTATTGTTTGCTCTTGTATTGTTATGGTTGAAGCTGAAGTATTAATTGACAGGTAGGACATTGCAATATATGATTTTATATACTATACTTAGATCGGACCGAAGGCGGTGTAGTTCTAGGTTTTCTAGGTCTAGAATTTCAAGTCTGGTGGCAGAAGGTATTCTGCAACGAGTAGAGGAGTGGAGAATTCTTCTTGTGAAATATTTCTGGAGTTTCTCAACTGTGTTAATATCAGATACGTAATGTTCCAGACTGATGAGCTGTATTCGAATATTGGTCTAGCAAATGTTTTGTATTCTCTAGTTATTGGTGTAATATTACCAGAGAAGAAGCTATGTAAGATTAGGTGAACAACTCTTAACACATTTTTGGCTATGTAGTTACAGTGGGCTCTAGCACTTAGATCATTAGAGATGAGTACTCCAAGATCCTTGACAGAGTTTGGATCATCAACAAGGTCTTGACTATTCAGCCTGTATTTTATTTTCTGATTCTCTTTGCCAATATGTAAGACAGAACATTTATTTGTTGAGATTTGAAGTTGCCATTTGTTTGACCATTCTGATACATAGTCAAAGTCTTTTTGAGGGGTAGCAGAATTGTCTGTGGTATTGAACAGCTTTACATCATCAGCGAAGAAAACAAAGTTGCTTTTAATATGATCACAGAGGTCACAGAGTATGAAGAGAGTTGGTCCTAGAACACTGCCTTGGGGGACACCACTGTTGACAGGTACAAAATTTGATAGGATGCTCCCAATTTTGACCATTTGTTGTCTGTTTGACAGGAATGCTTCTATCCAGTTATGCAGGTGTCCAGAGATACCATAAGATTTTAGTTTTAGTAGTAGTTTGTCATGTATGCATGTAGACATAATATTTTATGACTTCATTGACTGTATGTTTCAATGATCTAAGAAACATTTGACTACTAGACCTTGAAGATGGTCTAATATACCTTTAATAGAAGTCTGAAAATGTTATCTTAATTTTGATCTTCATTTTTCATTCATGTGTTGCAGTAGCCTTAAAGTTTCTAATTCTAAGGTTGACCCAAAAGCAATCATAAATGCAACATGAAATAAAGGATATTTCTAAGTTGTCCATATAAAATAGAAATGGATGTTGCAAGATCAGTTTGTCTACACTAGCTAAAATATAAGCTGTCTTTTTATAGTTCAGTGTCTCATATAGTTCACTGTGATGGCAAACCTGTGGCACGAGTGCCATAAGTGGCATGCAGAGCCATTACTACCAGCATGTGAGCCCTCACCCAGCACATGAGCCCTCACCCTCTACTGCACATGCACACATGCCGCCCGCCCGCCTGCTGATTGTCGAATATCTGGCATGCATGCACAGGGAGCGAGGGTGAATGGAAGACGCACGTGCATGTACAGAGACGTGCGGTGCACGGGATGGTCATTCACACATGCGCTTAGACACACAGCATGTGCGGGGGGTGTCACTCGTGCATGTGCAGAGATGCGTGGCACACACAGTGGGCCTTCAATGCATGCAAGCGCAGGCACAATTATCAGCACAGGAGCCCAAAAAGGTTAGCCACCACGGCCCTAACTTCTTTCAACAAACCATGGTTTAATGTAAAGTGTGAACCCTATTATTGTTATAGGTACTATAGCCTTAGTTGGGAAAGAAGTTTGTTTTATCTGCTTTATTGTTTTATTTGGAGTTAAGCAAATAACTCCAATCTGTACACACTTGACTAATATACAATCAAAATATAACGAACATTTGGGTGGCCAGGAGTGGGATTTGGCGGTTCACTGAACCAGCTATAACATTAGCAATGGGTCCACCCAAATCCAATTGAACCCATAGCAGCCCACTCCTCTATGATTTGAACTTTGGCCATGCTCACTTTACAGTACATCCCAATACATATAAAGAAATGCAATCTTAATAAATAAGACCTATTAACCATTTTTGTTCTGACTTTGTCTTAATGATCATATTGCTCTGAGAAAGCTTCTAAATCCTTAACATGGCCTTTAATTAAATGACTTTAATTGCAGCCTTATGCCGATGTAAAGGTCATTTGCTGTCCCAAGGGTAGCCTGAAAATTAGGTCCAGAAGGGGAAGGAGAGAACATTAACAGAATACACACATTGCCTCCAATTTATTATAATTCCCAAGAAGCTATGGGGAAAGGTGGAAAGATGAAACTAATTTCAACTTGTGGCATGACAAACCCTTTAAAGGGGACAGTTGTGCTAAGTAGGGCAGCTTCTCTCATCACTGCAATATTTTGAACATATATCATTTTCAAGGGGTCATGGTGGCTCAGGAGTTAAAGCTACTGAGCTTGAAAGCTGATAGCCTGAGTTCAAGACCTATGCACTCTGTGGTGGGATGAGCTCCTGTTACTCGCCCCAGCTCCTGCCCACCCAGCAATTTGAAAGCAGGCAAATGCAAGTAGATAAATAGTGTTCTGAACCAGGCTGAACAGAATCATGAAACAGACTCCTTGTCCCCCCACCCCCCAAAAAAACTTTTTTTTATTTAGTTAATGTGAATTCCTGGCATTCACACTCAGAAAAGTCCCGGCAGTAATCCTTGCCGGGTTTAAGTGCAAGAACAGACCTTATCAGTCTTTGGATAGTAGCCAGACTGAGAGCTTCCAGTCGCAATATAAAAGGAAACACCTGGCAAGGAGTCTCTGTGAGGCAGGAACTCAGATATGATATTTACTGGTAAATATGATATTTACTGGTAAATATGGCGACCAAGGCAGCTGCATAGCCACGCCGCTGGAGCCCGAAGGAAGAAAAAGTACCAGTAACTAAATTCAGATACAGGAATAGAGGTAACAAAAGTAACAAAAATACATAGATTAGGTCCTCGGGATCTACAAAGAAGCAGCGTAAGGATTCGGACGGGAGTAACCAGCCGATCTGGAGTGAGGGGATCCTGCCAGGGTCCAGGAATCCCGTTTTAAGCAGCTTTCCTTTGTTGGGGAGACGACGGGCAGCGAAGGAAGAAAAAGTCGGAGGAGACGCCGCTGCCGCTGCCGCTGCTACCGCCTCGCTCAGAAGAGAGAGGGAGGAAAGCTCCAACTGTGGCTTTTTCCTCGGACTGCTGAGTGAGAATCCGACTTTCCCAGGAGCTACCCAGCCCAGAGAACGATCACCTTTGGAGCCGGTGAGAGCCCAGAGAACGATCATCTTTAGAGTTGGTGAGATTCATCCCATCCTTACAGGGCGGTAAGCACCGGGAGCTGTGAGTCTGTCTCCAGAAGTTTGCAGCCAGGGTGTGAAGCAGACTGCCTCCTCTGCTGCCGCCCCTTTCCCTCTTCCACTCTTCTCCCCACCAAATTGCTAATCCGGACTCCAGGAGTGATAGAAACAGAGGTATATTGAAGCCGTAAAAATATAAACTGTTTGAATTTACCCGTGCAAGACAGTGCCTCTTTCTCTTAAAAGCAACAAACTTTGAAAGTGTATTCAGTTAACTAGGAGGGGCCCAGAAATCTCATTCATCAAGGAAAACAAAACAAAGAAGAATAGCTGGTTTTCCTCTGTTCTTAGAAGCGAAGCCCTTTCCTTCACTCGGTCAAAAACCCTTGGTAAGAATTATTGTCAGATCCTACAATCTTCCCTGTTTACAGAGCGATAAACAAATGATTATGTTGATGTAGCTTTCTTGACATTAAAGAAAGCACACCATTGTAATAAGTAATGGAATTGCTGCTTGCAGTTTTAAAAGCACGGACAAATATTTTCTTGCTTCAAAAGTGACACATGGCCATCTAGAAATCATTTGGAGAGAGAGATCTGGCTTGGAGCTTTCATGTGATAGACTTTATCTTATAATCACTACTGTCAGCCTTATCTAGACTATTCTAAGTTAGTGTAAATGTGTAACTTCAGGCTGTTGCACTCCAACCTGGAATCAACCTGGAATCAAAGGTTTATACTTCTGAATGAGTGACATTTTCCCTCAGCAAATCTCATATCTAAGACTCCATTCACATTAATGGTGGGATTCAAAAAAAATTACTACTCATTCTGTGGGCGTGGTTTGGTGGGTGTGGCGTGGCTTGGTGCGCATGGAATGGATTGATGGGCATGGCTTGGTGGGCATGGCAGGGGAAGGATATTGCAAAATCTCCATTCCCTCCCCACTCTTGGGGGAAGGTTACGGCAGAAGCCCCATTCCCTCCCCACCCCACTAACCTGCTTTCCAGCTCCGTTCTCCTGTGCAGGTCAACAAAAGAAGACCCAGCCGATCAGCTGGGACTCGGGAGGCAGAGAATAGATGGGGGCGGGGCCAGTCAGAGGTGGCATCTGCCGGTTCTCCAAACTACTCAAAATTTCCGCTACCGGTTCTCCAGAACTGGTCAGAACCTGCTGAATACCACCTCTGATTCACATCTACAAGACAAGCGAAGATGCTCATTGGAGAGGTAGAGAAAATATGGAGCTAATAATAACTTTACACATATCATGCATATTCCAGTAATATAGTGAGTGGGGAGAAAGAACCAAGTGGTTGTTTTCCAGCACAAAGGAGGATTTCTCATAGTGGATGTAAATGATTACTGTCAGACAAGTTCTCAAATATTCTGTTTTAGAGACAGTGTTTTTGAAATTAAGAACAACCCGTCTTCCCTGATCTGTTTCCTACTTTGTAATGTGGCAAGAAACAAATTCTTTTATTCAGATTTTATTACTGATTGGATATGAGTTCATCTGAGGTAACAGAGATTTGCATGAGTTCTACTTACAAACTCCATTTTTAAAAGGTAGAGCTTAATCCAGTTCCCCCAAATCTCTTAGAAGATTCACCTTTCCAAATTTGGGCTTCTTCTGCACATTACTAAGCCTGTCAGAAAGACATTTGAGCCACTCCACAAATGCCAAATACAAACATTTCTACTTCCTTAGTACCTGAAAAATGATCCAAACAGTATTTCATTTCAGATTTATTTATTTATTTATCATATGGCAGAGGTGGTATTCAGCAGCTTCTGACCAGTTCTGGAGAACCGGTAGTGGAAATTTTGAGTCATTCAAAGAACTGGCAAATACCACCTCTGACTGGCCCAACCCCCATCTATTCTCTGCCTCCTGAGTCCCAGCTGATCAACTGGGTCTTCTTTTGTTGCCCTGGAAAGCAGGTTAGTAGGGTGGGGAGGGGATTTTGCAGTAACCTTCCCCTGGAGTGGGGAGGGAATGGAGATTTTGCAGTATCCTTCCCCCTGCCACGCCCACCAAGCCACACCCACAGAACCAGTAGTAAAAAAAATTGAATCCCACCACTGGCATATGGCACAACATACATGGACTTTCCACATATGTAAGATTTTAGTTAGATAAAAAAGAGAGTAAGATATGAATGTCAAAAAGATCTATATTCAGATACTAATGTCTATGCGATCTAACCATCGAAGCGCAGCATCGTTTATCTGGGGGAAAAAATCAGATATTGGACCAGTATATGCCCTCACCTTACATCTGGTCATGATGTGATCTACAATTTGATATGGGGTTCTGCAGCCATCATGGGGAGAGAGGGGGGTGCTATACCTTATTTATACAGTGGATTCCGGCAGACACCATGTGAGTTGCGAATCCTATTCAGGGTTGTCCATTGCTGTAGTTCAAAACCTGGGACCTTTTATATGTCTTCCTATGACTGGGTGTTCAATGATCCATTTGGCTTTCCATTGGGAATCGATGTTAAAGATGATAAGCAGCTGTTGTGCGACTGCCAATGAGGACTTCCTATATTTGAGCCTTCAAAGTGATACATGGGAAAAGTCAGCAGGCGCCAGTAGGAGAGAGCGGTCCATAATATTCTGTATTCTCTCACTATCGCAAAGGTGCTTTTTACATGAGGCAACTGGACTTTCTTGTTTTTTTTTCTTTCTTTTGAAGATGTTTCACTTCTCATCCAAGAAGCTTCTTCAGCTCCGACAGGAGAGTGGGGAATGGAATATAAATCCTTCTGTGGAATATAAATCCTTCCATGGAATATAAATCCTTCCATTCCCCACTCTCCTGTCAGAGCTGAAGAAGCTTCTTGGATGAAAAGCAAAATGTGTTCAAAAGGAAAACAACAACAAGGAAGTCCAGTTGCCTCCTGAAAAAGCACCTTTGGGACAACCATGACCTGGATGGCTGAGAATCTCTACAGACTATTCTCTCACTAGTACATCTTGCCTTCATTGAACGGGTAGTGCTATGTGGCTCAGAACAGGAAGCCAACAAGGCTGAATGGTTTTAATACATCTGCTTATAATCCTCATGGTGTCACTGAGTCTGGCATCTAGCGTAATAGTATGGCAGGTCATTTCAGAAAGAACACAGAAATGGTGAGGTAGTATCAGTGAGAAGGAAGAAGATGTGTAGAGCAGAACTAATAATGAGGTGAGAAATGCCTCAGCCCAGAAACTCCTTCTCTCAAAGCTTCCACATAACTGCTTTTCAGTTCTATTTTGAACAATTATTTATTTATTTATTTATTTGATTTGCCAATTGTTTACAAGATAATAAGTATAAGTGTATACATAGTTGTGAATACATGAAATGGGTACATATAAGAAAAATAAAAGAAGAATAAGAGAAACAATAGGACAGGGACGGTAGGCACGTTGGTGCGCTTATGCACGCCCCCTACAGACCTCTTAGGAAAGGGGTGAGGTCAATAGTAGACAGTCTAAGGTTAAAGTTTTTGGAGTTTGGGGAAGAAACTACAGAGTCGGGTAGAGTATTCCAGACATTGACCATTCTATTGCTGAAGTCGTATTTCCTGCAATCAAGTTTGGTGAAATTAACCTTGAGTTTGTATCTATTGTTTGCTCTTGTATTATTATGGTTGAAGCTGAAGTATTCATTGACAGGTAGGACATTGCAATGTATGATTTTATATACCATGCTTAAATCAGACCGAAGACGGCGTAATTCAAGGTTTTCTAGTTCTAGAATTTCAAGTCTGGTGGTATAAGGTATTCTACAATGAGTAGAAGAGTGAGAACTCTTCTTGTGAAATATTTCTGGACTTTCTCAATTGTGCTAATATCAGATATGTAATGTGGGTTCCAGACTGATGAACTGTATTCGAGTATTGGTCTAGCAAATGTTTTGTATGCTCTGGTTAGTAGTGTGATATTACCAGAGAAAAAGCTACGTAGGATTAGGTTAACAACTCTTAATGCCTTTTTGGCTATGTAGTTGCAGTGGGCTCTAGCACTTAGATCATTAGAGGTGAGTATTCCAAGGTCCTTTACAAAGCTTGGGTCATCAACAAGATCTTGACTATTCAGCTTGTATTTTATTTTCTGATTTTTTTTGCCAATATGTAAGACAGAGCATTTATTTGTTGAGATTTGAAGTTGCCATTTGTTTGACCATTCTGATACATAGTCAAGATCTTTTTGTAGGGTAGCAGTATTGTCTGTGGTATTGAACAGCTTTACATCATCAGCGAAAAGAACGCAATTGCTCTTAATATGATCACAGAGGTCATTTATGTAGAGTATGAAGAGAGTTGGTCCTAGAACACTGCCTTGGGGACACCACTATTGACAGGTACAGAATTTGATAGGATGCTCCCAATTTTGACCATTTGTTGTCTGTTTGCCAGGAATGCTTCTATCCAGTTATTCAGTTGTCCAGAGATACCATAGGATTTTATTTTTTAGGAGTAGTTTGTCGTGTACCACTGAATCAAAGGCTTTACAGAAGTCTCACGTAGATTGCGTCTATTGCTTTGCCCTGGTCGAGTTGTGTCAGTCCATATGTTTTTGCAGTGTAAGAGTTGCAGATTACAGGATAGTTTTTTCTGAAACCAAATTGTTTATTGGAGAGTAGGTTGTTTGTCTCTAAGTGGAGGATGATGGATTGGTTAATAATTGATTCCATGACTTTACAGGTGACGAGCATAAGGAGATTGGTCTGTAATTTTCAACTAGGCTTGGGTCTCCCTTTTGAAGATGGGGATGACTGTGGCTTGTGACCATAGGTTAGGCAAGGAGCTGGTCCTGAAAGATTTTTCAAAGATTATGCTTAGAGGTTTGGCTATGGCAGTGGATAGCTTTTTAAGAAGTAGGCACATATTCCATCAGATCCAATAGATAGAGATGGTTTTAGATTGCGTAGTGCTTTTTCAACATTGTCTTCTGTAAAATCGATATGTATTAGATCATTGTTGTTATCTGTGGTACGGCTAGGAAATACTGGGCATGATCCGTTGCTGTTTACAAATACTGAGCCAAGAATGTGTTAAAGAGGTTGGCTTTAGTGGTGTCGTCATTGCCAAGTAGTCTTTACCATCAGGTCCTATCAAGGGTGGGATAGACCTTGAGTCTTTTAGTTTGTTGTTTACAAAATTGTAAAAAGCACGGTGGAATTGGTGCTTAGAAGGTTTTCCTCTTGTTTAATGTGATAATTGATGCATTCGGTCTTTATCTGGTGGCATAAATTTTTGTATCGGCTTTTGAAATTGGCAACGTGACCAAATTTGTTTTTCCGCCAGAGTGATCTCTTTTTGGATTGAAGTTTCCTTATTGTTATGGGTAATCTGCTTTTTGTTTTGTTTTGGGAGTTGTTGTTGGTACATATAGTTTGATGACTCTTTTGACTTCAAGTAAAAATATGTTGT